>NC_056726.1:1998950146-1999165146 GCF_019279795.1 Protopterus annectens | reverse complement strand
AATGTTTCTTGGAATGGCAAAGTCAAAAAAGGGAGAGAAACAGTAATGTAGAGAACTAAGTCAGGAGCTGTTTAAAGATGTAGTAGAAAATAAGATTTTTTTTTGGAAAAGAGAACACTATATATGAGATGACTCAAGAGAACATTGTTTAAACAAAGATATTTTTACAAGGGAAAAAGGAAGAAGTCACACCCTATTTAAACAAGATAGTAAAAGAAAATAAGAGAATTAAAGAATGAGAGGGGAGAATTTGTTAAAACACAAAAATACATAATGGATGTTATAAAATATTATATACAGAAAGATTTAGAGAGAAGAATATAGTAGAAAAACAAAATTGAGGAGTTAAAAATTAACTAAGGAAGATAATGAATGTTTAGAAAGGAAAATAACTATAGCAGAAATGAAGGATATGTTAAAAGAGGCAAATATGTAATCAGAGACAGGATTGGATGGAATTGAATAATTGAATATTATATGTATAAAGATATGAGTGGCTGTTAGAAGAGCTAATTTATGGAAGATTAGAATAAATTGTTGGAAAAAGGCCTAAGGGAAAAATAAATATGTGCTGGTGTAATGAAATGGATATGGAAGAAAGGAGAAAAGGAAGCTATAAGGAACAGGAGGCTGATAATGATAAATAATGCAGATTATGAAATATTTATGAACTAATAGAAAAAGGATTAGAAAATATAGCAAATAATTTACTTGAGGAAAAAAGAGGAAAGGAAGTCAAGAAATTTGATGATGATGAGAGAAAGTGTAGACAATAAAATGAATAGGTATTCTGAAGTGAAAATTATGGCAGATGATTTGAGTACGACATTTTATGAAATACAACATGAAAGTATGTGGGACATATAACTAGTACACTGGTCGAATAACAAATCCCAAAAATGCAGGACACAGACATCAAAACTAGTGCTTTCATTCACTTTTATTATGTGAACTTCTTCAGAAACAATGAACTCATTACCCACAAGCATTTTATACTTTCATTTATAAGTCATATGACAATCATTTAAAATGATAGTATCATTTTCCTTCTATATATAAAAATCAATTTAAAATACAATATTGTATACTTCCTATCTACTTTTATAAATACTTGTACACATATAAAGTCATAGTAATGACCATTTAAAATAGTCATCCTATAAACATTATCGAGATGACAAAAAAACATTTTAAATTTATAGTCTCATTCAGACCAGGTGCCCCATTGGCTCCTAAATACAACTGCCAAAATGCTTCTTTACATTCTAACAAGTTGTTAATATCCCCACTAAAATCCTGTTTCCTTACATAATCTTTCACGAAAAACCTGAAATTTTTTGTGATTAATACAAATTTGTGCATGTCTGGCGTATACAACTGATGTATACAACTGAAATAAAGGAGAACATGAGGCCTTGTTTACTCTGAGTAAAAACAAAGAAGTTAGAATTATAATAAAAAAATAATAATATATAATTATAAATATATAATTATGGAGATAATAATATATAATTATAAATATATAATTATGGAGAGCACTGTGCTTTGGCTGTAAGCAGCCCCCCACCACCACCACCACCACCACCACCACACACACACACACACATCTTCCACTTTCTCTTATTCCCTTCTGTTAGCAAATACTATCAATAACTGATCAATACTGTGTGTTTGTTTATTTAAACTATACCACAGTAGCCTACTGATACAAGGTTATCCTGGTTTTCCACCTGAGAAATTAAGACAAGACTTACAGTTTCAGAGCAGTCCTTGGTCAATTGTGATTGTTCTTAACACATAATTGTCTTGCTTTGGCTCATTAGCAGCAGTACAAAGAACTGCCTGCTCACACCCTTGTTCTCCTCTCCCCTTCCCTGTTTATTACCTTAAGACAATCCCAGAGTTAATAAATATTACCTGTGGCAGGCACCATTTGTAAAACTACAATCCACTCTGCTACAAGCCCCATGAAGACTCAGTGTCTCTCCAGTAAGTGTTTTACAACTGTAAATGCCTATTTATGTTGAATTGTATTAGACATTTTACAACTGTATGAGTTTATGTTGAATTGTGTTAGACATCTAATATGTTTTATGCTTTATTTTTGATGTTACTATGGCATGCACCAAGTTGTTACTAGTATAATAGTATGTATGGTCTATTTGCATAGCTGCACCTTGTTCACTAATGTTATTCATGTAATAGTGTTGTGTGTAGACAGCTCATACTAGTGTCTAAATTATGTTACTGGTGGATAGAATCAGATTAGAGAACCACGACAGATTGCTGCTCACTATATTTTTATCTGTTGCTGCATAACTGTCTGGTTTTTGTTTTCTAATGTTCTTCCAATTGGCTCAGTATCTGCATATACTAAGTAGTGGTTCAGGACATTGCATGTGGTAGCTATTTGCTCAGTGTGTTTTTTATAATCTTTCTAATATATATTTACCATCTCAAAAGTGCTTACTCCTCTCTGTACTCTTCTTTTCTAGACCTAACACCACTCTTAAGTATTCAACTCCGGTACCACCTTTAACATTCCTATAAGAAAAGTGCAGTCCGGGTCTGAACTGTCTGCAAACAGCTACAGCTAACTTTGAGTATGTGTCTAACTGTTTGAGCCAATCTTCATTTTCCCCTGGAGAGCACTGTGCTTTGGCTGTAAGCAGCCCCCCCCACCACCACACACACACACACACACACACACACATCTTCCACTTTCTCTTATTCCCTTCTGTTAGCAAATAGTATCAATAACTGATCAATACTGTGTGTTTGTTTATTTAAACTATACCACAGTAGCCTACTGATACAAGGTTATCCTGGTTTTCCACCTGAGAAATTAAGACAAGACTTACAGTTTCAGAGCAGTCTTTGGTCAAGTGTGATTGTTCTAAACACATACTTGTCTTGCTTTGGCTCATTAGCAGCAGTACAAAGAACTGCCTGCTCACACCCTTGTTCTCCCCTCCCCTTCCCTGTTTATTACCTTAAGACAATCCCAGAGTTAATAAATATTACCTGTGGCAGGCACCATTTGTAAAACTACAATCCACTCTGCTACAGGCCCCATGAAGGCTCAGTGTCTCTCCAGTAAGTGTTTTACAACTGTAAATGCCTATTTATGTTGAATTGTATTAGACATTTTACAACTGTATATGTTTATGTTGAATTGTGTTAGACATCTAATATGTTTTATGCTTTATTTTTGATGTTACTATGGCATGCACCAAGTTGTTACTAATATAATAGTATGTATGGTCTATTTGCATAGCTGCACCTTGTTCACTGATGTTATTCATGTAATAGTGTTGTGTGTAGACAGCTCATACTAGTGTCTAAATTATTTCAATAAGTTTGTGCTGTTACTGGTGGATAGAATCACATTAGAGAACCACGACAGATTGCTGCTCACTATATTTTTATCTGTTGCTGCATAACTGTCTGGTTTTTGTTTTCTAATGTTCTTCCAATTGGCTCAGTATCTGCATATACTAAGTAGTGGTTCAGGACATTGCATGTGGTAGCTATTTGCTCAGTGTGTTTTTTATAATCTTTCTAATATATATTTACCACCTCAAAAGTGCTTACTCCTCTCTGTACTCTTCTTTTCTAGACCTAACACCACTCTTAAGTATTCAACTCCGGTACCACCTTTAACATTCCTATAAGAAAAGTGCAGTCCAGGTCTGAACTGTCTGCAAACAGCTACAGATAACTTTGAGTATGTGTCTAACTGTTTGAGCCAATCTTCATTTTCCCCTGGAGAGCACTGTGCTTTGGCTGTAAGCAGCCCACCACCACCACACACACACACACATCTTCCACTTTCTCTTATTCCCTTCTGTTAGCAAATAGTATCAATAACTGATCAATACTGTGTGTTTGTTTATTTAAACTATACCACAGTAGCCTACTAATACAAGGTTATCCTGGTTTTCCACCTGAGAAATTAAGACAAGACTTACAGTTTCAGAGCAGTCCTTGGTCAAGTGTGATTGTTCTAAACACATACTTGTCTTGCTTTGGCTCATTAGCAGCAGTACAAAGAACTGCCTGCTCACACCCTTGTTCTCCCCTCCCCTTCCCTGTTTATTACCTTAAGACAATCCCAGAGTTAATAAATATTACCTGTGGCAGGCACCATTTGTAAAACTACAATCCACTCTGCTACAGGCCCCATGAAGGCTCAGTGTCTCTCCAGTAAGTGTTTTACAACTGTAAATGCCTATTTATGTTGAATTGTATTAGACATTTTATAACTGTATATGTTTATGTTGAATTGTGTTAGACGTCTAATATGTTTTATGCTTTATTTTTGATGTTACTATGGCATGCACCATGTTGTTACTAGTATAATAGTATGTATGGTCTATTTGCATAGCTGCACCTTGTTCACTAATGTTATTCATGTAATAGTGTTGTGTGTAGACAGCTCATACTAGTGTCTAAATTATTTCAATAAGTTTGTGCTGTTACTGGTGGATAGAATCACATTAGAGAACCACGACAGATTGCTGCTCACTATATTTTTATCTGTTGCTGCATAACTGTCTGTTTTTTGTTTTCTAATGTTCTTCCAATTGGCTCAGTATCTGCATATACTAAGTAGTGGTTCAGGACATTGCATGTGGTAGCTATTTGCTCAGTGTGTTTTTTATAATCTTTCTAATATATATTTACCATCTCAACAGTGCTTACTCCTCTCTGTACTCTTCTTTTCTAGACCTAACACCACTCTTAAGTATTCAACTCCGGTACCACCTTTAACATTCCTATAAGAAAAGTGCAGTCCGGGACTGAACTGTCTGCAAAATGCTACAGCTAACTTTGAGTATGTGTCTAACTGTTTGAGCCAATCTTCATTTTCCCCTGGAGAGCACTGTGCTTTGGCTGTAAGCATTGGCTGTAAGCAGCCCCCACCACCACCACCACCACCACACACACACACACATCTTCCACTTTCTCTTATTCCCTTCTGTTAGCAAATAGTATCAATAACTGATCAATACTGTGTGTTTGTTTATTTAAACTATACCACAGTAGCCTACTGATACAAGGTTATCCTGGTTTTCCACCTGAGAAATTAAGACAAGACTTACAGTTTCAGAGCAGTCCTTGGTCAATTGTGATTGTTCTTAACACATACTTGTCTTGCTTTGGCTCATTAGC
The DNA here is from genome assembly GCF_019279795.1 of Protopterus annectens. Classification (NCBI taxonomy): domain Eukaryota; kingdom Metazoa; phylum Chordata; order Ceratodontiformes; family Protopteridae; genus Protopterus; species Protopterus annectens. Next base: position 1,999,159,971 of record NC_056726.1, on the reverse strand, counting down.
AGCAGTACAAAGAACTGCCTGCTCACACCCTTGTTCTCCCCTCCCCATCCCTGTTTATTACCTTAAGACAATCCCAGAGTTAATAAATATTAACTGTGGCAGGCAACATTTGTAAAACTACAATCCACTCTGCTACAGGCCCCATGAAGGCTCAGTGTCTCTCCAGTAAGTGTTTTACAACTGTAAATGCCTATTTATGTTGAATTGTATTAGACATTTTACAACTGTATACGTTTATGTTGAATTGTGTTAGACATCTAATATGTTTTATGCTTTATTTTTGATGTTACTATGGCATGCACCAAGTTGTTACTAGTATAATAGTATGTATGGTCTATTTGCATAGTTGTACCTTGTTCACTAATGTTATTCATGTAATAGTGTTGTCTGTAGACAGCTCATACTAGTGTCTAAATTATTTCTATAAGTTTGTGCTGTTACTGGTGGATAGAATCACATTAGAGAACCACGACAGATTGCTGCTCACTATATTTTTATCTGTTGCTGCATAACTGTCTGGTTTTTGTTTTCTAATGTTCTTCCAATTGGCTCAGTATCTGCATATACTAAGTAGTGGTTCAGGACATTGCATGTGGTAGCTATTTGCTCAGTGTGTTTTTTATAATCTTTCTAATATATATTTACCACCTCAAAAGTGCTTACTCCTCTCTGTACTCTTCTTTTCTAGACCTAACACCACTCTTAAGTATTCAACTCCGGTACCACCTTTAACATTCCTATAAGAAAAGTGCAGTCCAGGTCTGAACTGTCTGCAAACAGCTACAGCTAACTTTGAGTATGTGTCTAACTGTTTGAGCCAATCTTCATTTTCCCCTGGAGAGCACTGTGCTTTGGCTGTAAGCAGCCCACCACCGCCACCACCACCACACACACACACACACATCTTCCACTTTCTCTTATTCCCTTCTGTTAGCAAATAGTATCAATAACTGATCAATACTGTGTGTTTGTTTATTTAAACTATACCACAGTAGCCTACTGATACAAGGTTATCCTGGTTTTCCACCTGAGAAATTAAGACAAGACTTACAGTTTCAGAGCAGTCCTTGGTCAAGTGTGATTGTTCTAAACACATACTTGTCTTGCTTTGGCACATTAGCAGCAGTACAAAGAACTGCCTGCTCACACCCTTGTTCTCCCCTCCCCTTCCCTGTTTATTACCTTAAGACAATCCCAGAGTTAATAAATATTACCTGTGGCAGGCACCATTTGTAAAACTATAATCCACTCTGCTACAGGCCCCATGAAGGCTCAGTGTCTCTCCAGTAAGTGTTTTACAACTGTAAATGCCTATTTATGTTGAATTGTATTAGACATTTTATAACTGTATATGTTTATGTTGAATTGTGTTAGACGTCTAATATGTTTTATGCTTTATTTTTGATGTTACTATGGCATGCACCAAGTTGTTACTAGTATAATAGTATGTATGGTCTATTTGCATAGCTGCACCTTGTTCACTAATGTTATTCATGTAATAGTGTTGTGTGTAGACAGCTCATACTAGTGTCTAAATTATTTCAATAAGTTTGTGCTGTTACTGGTGGATAGAATCACATTAGAGAACCACGACAGATTGCTGCTCACTATATTTTTATCTGTTGCTGCATAACTGTCTGTTTTTTTGTTATCTAATGTTCTTCCAATTGGCTCAGTATCTGCATATACTAAGTAGTGGTTCAGGACATTGCATGTGGTAGCTATTTGCTCAGTGTGTTTTTTATAATCTTTCTAATATATATTTACCATCTCAACAGTGCTTACTCCTCTCTGTACTCTTCTTTTCTAGACCTAACACCACTCTTAAGTATTCAACTCCGGTACCACCTTTAACATTCCTATAAGAAAAGTGCAGTCCGGGTCTGAACTGTCTGCAAACAGCTACAGCTAACTTTGAGTATGTGTCTAACTGTTTGAGCCAATCTTCATTTTCCCATGGAGAGCACTGTGCTTTGGCTGTAAGCAGCCCCCACCACCACACACACACACATCTTCCACTTTCTCTTATTCCCTTCTGTTAGCAAATAGTATCAATAACTGATCAATACTGTGTGTTTGTTTATTTAAACTATACCACAGTAGCCTACTGATACAAGGTTATCCTGGTTTTCCACCTGAGAAATTAAGACAAGACTTACAGTTTCAGAGCAGTCCTTGGTCAATTGTGATTGTTCTTAACACATACTTGTCTTGCTTTGGCTCATTAGCAGCAGTACAAAGAACTGCCTGCTCACACCCTTGTTCTCCCCTCCCCATCCCTGTTTATTACCTTAAGACAATCCCAGAGTTAATAAATATTAACTGTGGCAGGCACCATTTGTAAAACTACAATCCACTCTGCTACAGGCCCCATGAAGGCTCAGTGTCTCTCCAGTAAGTGTTTTACAACTGTAAATGCCTATTTATGTTGAATTGTATTAGACATTTTACAACTGTATACGTTTATGTTGAATTGTGTTAGACATCTAATATGTTTTATGCTTTATTTTTGATGTTACTATGGCATGCACCAAGTTGTTACTAGTATAATAGTATGTATGGTCTATTTGCATAGTTGCACCTTGTTCACTAATGTTATTCATGTAATAGTGTTGTGTGTAGACAGCTCATACTAGTGTTTAAATAATTTCAATAAGTTTGTGCTGTTACTGGTGGATAGAATCACATTAGAGAACCACAACAGATTGCTGCTCACTATATTTTTATCTGTTGCTGCATAACTGTCTGGTTTTTGTTTTCTAATGTTCTTCCAATTGGCTCAGTATCTGCATATACTAAGTAGTGGTTCAGGACATTGCATGTGGTAGCTATTTGCTCAGTGTGTTTTTTATAATCTTTCTAATATATATTTACCATCTCAACAGTGCTTACTCCTCTCTGTACTCTTCTTTTCTAGACCTAACACCACTCTTAAGTATTCAACTCCGGTACCACCTTTAACATTCCTATAAGAAAAGTGCAGTCCGGGTCTGAACTGTCTGCAAACAGCTACAGCTAACTTTGAGTATGTGTCTAACTGTTTGAGCCAATCTTCATTTTCCCCTGGAGAGCACTGTGCTTTGGCTGTAAGCAGCCCCCCACCCCCAACACCACACACACACACATCTTCCACTTTCTCTTATTCCCTTCTGTTAGCAAATAGTATCAATAACTGATCAATACTGTGTGTTTGTTTATTTAAACTATACCACAGTAGCCTACTGATTCAAGGTTATCCTGGTTTTCCACCTGAGAAATTAAGACAAGACTTACAGTTTCAGAGCAGTCCTTGGTCAAGTGTGATTGTTCTTAACACATACTTGTCTTGTTTTGCCTCATTAGCAGCAGTATAAAGAACTGCCTGCTCACACCCTTGTTCTCCCCTCCCCTTCCCTGTTTATTACCTTAAGACAATCCCAGAGTTAGTAAATATTACCTGTGGCAGGCACCATTTGTAAAACTACAATCCACTCTGCTACAGGCCCCATGAAGGCTCAGTGTCTCTCCAGTAAGTGTTTTACAACTGTAAATGCCTATTTATGTTGAATTGTATTAGACATTTTACAACTGTATACGTTTATGTTGAATTGTGTTAGACATCTAATATGTTTTATGCTTTATTTTTGATGTTACTATGGCATGCACCAAGTTGTTACTAGTATAATAGTATGTATGGTCTATTTGCATAGCTGCACCTTGTTCACTAATGTTATTCATGTAATAGTGTTGTCTGTAGACAGCTCATACTAGTGTCTAAATTATTTCTATAAGTTTGTGCTGTTACTGGTGGATAGAATCACATTAGAGAACCACGACAGATTGCTGCTCGCTATATTTTTATCTGTTGCTGCATAACTGTCTGGTTTTTGTTTAAATAGTCTGATAGTGTAAGTAAGCAGATTGGAGTATAGGCTTGAAGTTCAACATAAACATATACAGTTGTAAAATGTCTAATACAATTCAACATAAATAGGCATTTACAGTTGTAAAACACTTACTGGAGAGACACTGAGCCTTCATGGGGCCTGTAGCAGAGTGGATTGTAGTTTTACAAATGGTGCCTGCCACAGGTAATATTTATTAACTCTGGGATTGTCTTAAGGTAATAAACAGGGAAGGAGGGAGAACAGGGTGTGAGCAGGCAGTTCTTTGTACTGCTGCTAATGAGCCAAAGCAAGACAAGTATGTGTTAAGAACAATCACAATTGACCAAGGACTGCTCTGAAACTGTAAGTCTTGTCTTAATTTCTCAGGTGGAAAACCAGGATAACCTTGTATCAGTAGGCTACTGTGGTATAGTTTAAATAAACAAACATGCAGTATTGATCAGTTATTGATACTATTTGCTAACAGAAGGGAATAAGAGAAAGTGGAAGATGTGTGTGGTGGTGGGGGGGGCTGCTTACAGCCAAAGCACAGTGCTCTCCAGGGGAAAATGAAGATTGGCTCAAACAGTTAGACACATACTCAACATTAGCTGTAGCTGTTTGCAGACAGTTCAGACCCGGACTGCACTTTTCTTATAGGAATGTTAAAGGTGGTACGGGAGTTGAATACTTAAGAGTGGTGTTAGGTCTAGAAAAGAAGAGTACAGAGAGGAGTAAACACTTTTGAGATGGTAAATATATATTAGAAAGATTATAAAAAACACACTGAGCAAATAGCTACCACATGCAATGTCCTGAACCATTACTTAGTATATGCAGATACTGAGCAAATTGGAAGAACATTAGAAAACAAAAAACAGACAGTTATGCAGCAACAGATAAAAATATAGCGAGCAGCAATCTGTCGTGGTTCTCTAATGTGATTCTATCCACCAGTAACAGCACAAACTTATAGAAATAATTTAGACACTAGTATGAGCTGTCTACACACAACACTATTACATGAATAACATTAGTGAACAAGGTGCTGCTAGGCAAATAGACCATACATACTATTATACTAGTAACAACTTGGTGCATGCCATAGTAACATCAAAAATAAAGCATAAAACATATTAGATGTCTAACACAATTCAACATAAACATATACAGTTGTAAAATGTCTAATACAATTCAACATAAATAGGCATTTACAGTTGTAAAACACTTACTGGAAAGACACTGAGCCTTCATGGGGCCTGTAGCAGAGTGGATTGCAGTTTTACAAATGGTGCCTGCCACAGGTAATATTTATTAACTCTGGGATTGTCTTAAGGTAATAAACAGGGAAGGGGAGGGGAGAACAAGGGTGTGAGCAGGCAGTTCTTTGTACTGCTGCTAATGAGCCAAAGCAATACAAGTATGTGTTAAGAACAATCACAATTGACCAAGGACTGCTCTGAAACTGTAAGTCTTGTCTTAATTTCTCAGGTGGAAAACCAGGATAACCTTGTATCAGTAGGCTACTGTGGTATAGTTTAAATAAACAAACACACAGTATTGATCAGTTATTGATACTATTTGCTAACAGAAGGGAATAAGAGAAAGTGGAAGATGTGTGTGTGTGTGTGTGTGTGTGGTGGTGGTGGTGGTGGGGGGGCTGCTTACAGCCAAAGCACAGTGCTCTCCATAATTATATATTTATAATTATATATTATTATCTCCATAATTATATATTTATAATTATATATTATTATTTTTTTATTATAATTCTAACTTCTTTGTTTTTACTCAGAGTAAACAAGGCCTCATGTTCTCCTTTATTTCAGTTGTATACATCAGTTGTATACACCAGACATGCACAAATTTGTATTAATCACAAAAAATGTCAGGTTGTTCGTGATAGATTATGTAAGGAAACAGGATTTTGGTGGGGATATTAACAACTTGTTAGAATGTAAAGAAGCATTTTGGCAGTTGTATTTAGGAGCCAATGGGGCACCTGGTCTGAATGAGACTATAAATTTAAAATGTTTTTTGTCATCTCGATAATGTTTATAGGATGACTATTTTAAATGGTTATTACTATGACTTTGTATGTGTACAAGTATTTATAAAAGTAGATAGGAAGTATACAATATTGTATTTTAAATTGATTTTTATATATAGAAGGAAAATGATACTATCATTTTAAATGATTGTCATATGACTTATAAATGAAAGTATAAAATGCTTGTGGGTAATGAGTTCATTGTTTCTGAAGAAGTTCACATAATAAAAGTGAATGAAAGCACTAGTTTTGATGTCTGTGTCCTGCATTTCTGGGATTTGTTATTCGACCAGTGTACTAGTTATATGTCCCACATACTTTCATGTTGTATTTCATAAAATGTCGTACTCAAATCATCTGCCATAATTTTCACTTCAGAATACCTATTTATTATATTGTCTACACTTTCTCTCATCATCATCAAATTTCTTGACTTCCTTTCCTCTTTTTTCCTCAAGTAAATTATTTGTTTTATTTTCTAATCCTTTTTCTATTAGTTCATAAATATTTCATAATCTGCATTATTTAGCATTATCAGCCTCCTGTTCCTTATAGCTTCCTTTTCTCCTTTCTTCCATATCCATTTCATTACACCAGCACATATTTATTTTCCCTTAGGCCTTTTTCCAACATTATTATATAATAATGTATTATAATAATATATATTATTATATAATAATAAAAATAATAATAATAATAATAATAAATAAATTTACAAGTTAATTGCCCAAAGATGGCAGTATTTTTTGGTATTCTGAAAGTTCAGAGTAACATGGTTAATCCGCCTTTTAGACCTATTATTTCAGCTACAGGGTCCAAAACAGAGTCCATTTCAATATGACTTGATTATATTCTTAACCGTTTAGTGCAAAAGTCCAAACATTATTTGAGGATCTCTTGGCATTTATTGGAAGAATTAAACATGTTTGGAGTTCCACAGGGACATTTTTGTTTCTCTTCACTGGATGTGAAATCATTGTATACATCCATTGATCGGGAAATAGGTTTATAATATCTAAGGGAATATCTGACACAAGAAACAGGTTTTAGTAATACAAAAATTAATACAATATGTTCATTAATGGAGTTAGTATTGGACAATAATTTTTTCAGGTTCAATGATCAACTTTTCAAACATATATCTGGAGTAGCTATGAGGTCAAGGGTAGCTCCGGCTTTTGCCAATTTAGTAATGGCAAACTGGGAGAATATATTTTTGGCAGGAAATTCTTTTAATGAAGAAATTAAATGTTATTTTCGTTACATTGACGATTTGTTTTTGTTTAGCAAGGAGATGAAATAAGATTTAATGAATTTGTTAATTATTCAAACAACACCACAGAATTCTTAAATTCTTAAAATTTAGTGTGAGTGGTTATGGTGAAACAATCAATTTTTTGGACATACAGTTGTCATATAATTCCGTAAGTAATTGTTTCACAAGTAGGATCTTCAGAAAATCAGTTTTTGCTAATCAATATTTACACATAGAACGTTTACATCCACTCCACATGAAGAAGGGGATTGTAAAGGGACAGATCATTAGGTTGAGTCATCTCACTTCAGATGAAAAAGTATTCTTGGAAGAATTAAACATTTTAAGATCCATGTTTATTTTCAGGGGATATGATGAATTATGGTTGAAAAAAATAGAGAAAGAAGTACTTAAATTGAGATGTGGGGTAGCACTACCCATTTTAGCAAAGATTGATGTTAATATCGATTCACCTTATAATGAGGTTCAGTCTAACAACAAAGTTGTAGAATATTTTTGTTCTTTTCCTTTGCCAATAGTCAACAAAATGTGGTTCATTAGAGATATTATTACACAAAATTGGAAAATTATTTTGGGTAACAAAGACTCAGTTAAACATACAGGAGCTCAACCAAGATTTACCTATAAGAAGGTAACAAATATTAAGAAAATGTTAGAACAAGGGCAGGTCCAACAGAGTTCTGACACCAGGAGGATTAGGACAACAGGGACTTTTTCTTGTAACCATTGTAAACAATGTAGGTTTATCGCGAACACATCTTTTGTTAAACTGAAACATGTTAAAAAACTTTTTGGTGCAAAGATCATTTTACTTGTGAAAGTGATTTTGTAGTTTATATTGCAACATGTTCATCATGTCCTAGTTATTACATAGGCAAAACTAGTAGATGTCTTAAACGTAGAATTTATGAATACCGGTTAGTCATAAAGAGAAAAGATGGCAACAATTCCCTGGCCAGACATGCACAAATTTGTATTAATCACAACAAATTTTTTGTGATAGATTTTGTAAGGAAGCAGGATTTTAGTAGGGATATTAACAAGTTGTTAGAATGTATGTGTACAATTATTTATAAAAGTAGATAGGAAGTATACAATATTGTATTTTAAATTGATTTTAAATTGATTTTTATATATAGAAGGAAAATGATACTATCATTTTAAATGATTGTCATGTGACATAAATGAAAGTCTAAAATGCTTGTGGGTAATGAGTTCATTGTTTCTGAAGAAGTTCACATAATAAAAGTGAATGAAAGCGCTAGTTTTGGTGTCTGTGTCCTCCATTTCTGGGATTTGTTATTCGACCAGTGTACTAGTTTTCTGGTTTCAAGTTTTCAAGTTTTGTGGTTCAGTATGTGGGACATATAGAGACAATACCATATAAATGATGAAATAAAAAAATTTGGTACAGCGTAGAAAAACAATAAAGTAATAGTTCTAGTGAAGGGCTAGTTATGTCAATAAATAAAGAGTGGTATTAAATAGGCATGTCCAGTAAGCAGTATTCTATTTGCATTGATCATGAATTCAGTGGTGCATAAAATAAATACAGTTTTAAGGATAGCAAGATATAAATCCTTAGAGGGAATTCAATTACCTATGATGTTTGCTTATGCAGATGATATAATTCTGATGACTAAAAATAACAAATGGATGGAAGAAGATATTAAACTACTTAGTAAATACTTAAAGGCTATAGGTATGTGTATAGATGGAGAAAATAGAAGGCACTCAATTTAATAATGAAGTAATACAAATATTAGGTATACAATTTGGGGTCATCAGTATAGGATACAACAATGGAATAATGTAGTACAAAAAGTGAGGAATATTTGTATGTTTTGGAGGACATACAAGTTGATGTGTAAGAAAAAATACATTTAATTAACTCTGTCTTATTAGGAAAAATTGCATATTTAGTGAGTGTATTCATGATACCTGCAAAGTATAAAAAATAAATCACATTGATTGTATACTCTTTTATATGGGGATCAAGATTAAACCCAGTGAAAAGAGGGGTGTTATATGTCAAGGAAAGAGGAGGATTAGGATTAGTTAATCCAACTGCACATGCAACATCATTACATTTATTCAAGGAATTGGCATGGTTAGAAGAAGGTAATAAATCTTTGATACGTGTAATAATAAGAGAAAAGTGCAAGGGAATATGAGAAAGAATAAGTATGTTGAAAAGATGGAAAGAACATGGTAAAGAAGAAATGAAAGAGTATCAAGATAAGATCTTATTATGGAAAATAAATGTAAACAATATTGAAAAAAAAACAGGAAGAAATGGTATATAAATCTATGTCTTTCATCCACCTACCTTGCCCCTTCTCCACTATTCTCCCTTACTTGACTCCACAGTATAAGTAATCACTCCCTACTTACTAGTCCTTCCTTTTCCTTTCCTCCTATTTCTTACCATACAACTACACCATTTACATGCTGTTTTAAGATTACAAAATATACCTTTGTAATGAATGTTAAAAACCAAAAATATTCTTATTTTATGTGGTTGTTTATATCTGTTTTGCTCTTTCGTAACTAATTTTAATCTTTGTATCTGGAGCTTTTCTCCTGGGTCTCTGCTGAAAAAGGGCATCTGCCTAGCCAGGCTAACATGGTTAACAAATGGCAAATAGATAAATAAATAAATATAATGAATAAATATTATTGTATATACCAAATGAAGCAATTACAGAATGAGAAAAGGAAAGTCATAAGAGTGAGATTTGGATGGTGCAAAAAACATTATGAATGTAGGGATTTTTTATGGAGGTTATCAATAAAAAGCTACAAGTAAACGCTAATATGCCATATAAAAGAATTCAATTAAGAGTGTGTAATTATTGTGGGGAAAATGAAATGGCAGAGCATTTTTTTATATTTTAAAAGAGTGCAAGAATTGGGCAGATTATGTGAAAATAAGTTTGTGGAACTAATTAAAGGAATAAAAGTTATAAACATGGATATGATAGAATATGGGTATTATGGTAATAAACTGCAAAAAGACTTTGAGGAAATTGATTTAAAATGTTCTATATTATATGGACTATTTGGAATGAATGAATGAGATTAAATTTAATGGAAAATGGGTATTGCTAGAAATATTAAAGAAGATACGATTTTGGTTATGAAAGAAAGGCTAGGGGAAAACAATGAATGTTTAAAAACAAAAGATTATTTGGAAGGTATCAACAATGTAATTAGCAAAGTGTATGAATTACAATGTATATAACTGTAAATACTGTATAATATGTAAATACTGTAAATAATGTTAATATGATTTGATATTTAGAAATAAAGAACCTCTACTCACTGTCTTAGTGCTTCCTGAAATCTGGAGTTTAGGCGATGGGAACTGAGGAAGCAAGATGGCAGCATGTGGAAAATAATTGAGTGCAAGAGATAATGAGGACTGATACATAAACTGAGGGAGCAAGATGGCAGCACAGGGAGAATCACTGAGTGCAGCAGATAAGGAGCTTGTGGTTTATGCTGAAAATATTGAAAAGCAGGTTGTTAAGGAGAATACTGAAGAGACAGATAAAACTTTTCTGTTAAATAATGATGATGTGGCTGGTAGTGAGATGGTTCAAATGACTGAAATTCATTCAGGTCAACTGGATACAGAAAAACATATGGATTTGCTAAAAGAAAAGAGATCCTGCTGAGGATTCTATAGTGTTGTGGCATTTTATGATGAAGAATTTTTTTCAGGAGTTGGATGATTAAACAGATAGTTGTGTTGGAACTGTGACTCAAATAAAGGGTGGCTTGCAACTGTCAAGAAAAAAACAGACACTGCAGCAGTTGTAGAGCAAGATAAGGAGAAGGACTGAGTAATGCAAAGGTGACCATAGTTGGTGGTAAGGATTACATCTAAAAAAGTACTTTTATAGAAAGATATTTTGATATAACAATGTAATAATTCTGATAGGTTTTAAAATGTTGGATGCATGACTGTTTATCCATCTGGGTAGAGACTCATTTTTGTCATTTAACGTTTGAGACTGTTGGTTAATTACAAAGATGTTATGCCTATTATGAAAGAAAAATCATATTTGTGGCATGAATATGTATTAACTGGACCAAAAAGATACATATATAAAAAATCAATATTCATTCCAGGACTGATGAAGTTTATAAAAAAGACACATGTTTTTTGAATGATATATGTAAAGAAGTTAAAACTGCTTACATGACTAAAGATGATATAAATGACTGGAATGGCAGTTGGCAATGTGATGTAATATTGAAAACTGAAAATAGTAAAATAACGCATTTACCTACTATTATGTATATTTCAAATAATATGGGTACCAGAGACAGCCAAAGGCATGTTTTTGTGTGGAATATTCACATTTAGTTAATAAATGTGATAAAAGGTTGGCAATATGGGAAAAAGGCCATACTATGCAAAATTATAAATATCTTAGAAAATATAAAAAAATGGACATTTTTTGTTTGAACATGTTGAAGAAGAGAACAAAATGTTTGAGGAATGTGAAAAAGAGGTAAAGAAGTTAATGATGTAGGTAAGAAAAAGAAGGAAATTGATGAAAGTAATAGTGAGGGGAGAGGGAAAAGTAAATATAGAAAATATAGGGGGGCTGTTATAGGGTTAGGAGAAGTGGAAGTTAATATTGAAAATAAATTTGAAATTTTAGAAGAAGTGGAATTGAATGGGAAAATGAAATAATTGAAGAGAAGAATCTTTAAAAGGAATGCAGTAGTAGAAAGAGTTACGAAAATTAAAAAAAAACTCTGCAAAGATTAAAAAAGGAAAAGTGATTTTTTTAAATTCAGTTTGTGTTAGTATAAAGAATAAAGAGAAAAGACTATGTATATTTTAATAATGTGTGAGGCAGTTTCAAGATGTTATTATTTTGCTGGATATAAAAGTTGAAAAAATTGAGGATGGAAAAATTGTATTGAGTTTTGGAAAGGATAAATATTCAAGAGTAGCAGTTTTATGGAAAGAAGGAGAGGTTATTTTTTGAATATGATAGTTGTAGAACCCAGGAGGGCAGTAGTTATTAATATGAAAATGGGAGATTTTTGTAAAATAATTCCAGCATGTGCATATATATTACTAAAAGAAAGAATATTTATTTGAAAATATATTAACATATGTTATTTTAAATGAATTGATAGTATTGTTAGGTGGTTGAAATTGTGATATAAGAGGAAGGAGAAGGAAAATGGTAATGGATGTTAAAAAGATTTATGAAATAATGAAATCAGGTTAGTACAGAAAGGAAGTATACATCTTATAAGGAAAACATAAGAAGAGAAACATAATATTTTTATTTTCTACAGAATTGAAATAAGTAGTTGGGAGATTGTTACTAGAATTTCTGATCATGTTGCAATTAGGGTAGAGGAATAAACAATGGCAGGGAAATTGCAACATATAATAACTAGAATTATGAAAGTAAAGTATGGAGTACTTTTTTTCTATGTAACATGAGACTTCAACAGAATAAGTTCAGATTTTTTTTTTTTTGGATTGTACAGATTGTTCACTGTTTTTGGTTGCACAATTTGGGAGCCATTTTACTGCACTTTTGATTTTATATTTGATTATATTTTTATGAGAGATGTAAATAAAAAATAAAGAACCACCTACTCTTTTCAGTAGGTGCCATGGGATCTTTTACATCCACCTGAGCTACAACCAACTTAGGGAGATGGGGCCTTGGTTTAACATCTCATACAAAGGACAACACACTCAGGAGTATGGTACCTCTCTTATGCTACACTGCAATGTCAGCAATTCATCTACCTGGTGTGTGAATAGAACCCACAGCCTTCTGTAAAAAGGTAAGTGTGCTACCTGTTGTGTCACTGTTGCTAAGGGATACATTGTCAATATGATAGTTACCATGGGTTAATGACTTCCTGAAGGATACTATTATGCATTTCTAAAACTTAATTCCAATAAAAATGTATAATAGTACCCTTCAGGAAGTTGTCCATCCCTGGTAACTATCTTACTGACAACACACCCCTTAGAGCTGACCCAATAATCAGGGACTTAGTGCACACATAAACAGTAATCTAGCCTTTGACCATCACATTTCTGCAGTAGTGAGGAAATCATTGTATGTTGTGCAACTTATAAACAAAGGTATGGCATCTAAGTCAAAGGAAGTCATTGTTCCATTGCATTTGGTATTCATCAGACCTATCACTGAGTACAATGCCCCCTTTGGTATGTACCTAACCAGGCATATCCAACAGTTGGAATGTTCACAGACGTTCCTCACTAAAAGAATACAGGGCATAAGTAACATGTCCTATGCAGATCGGCTCAAGGCCCTATCCCTATATCCTGTCTCCTACAGGCTGTCGAGAAGAGATCTATGCCTGGCATGCAGGGCATGGTCAGACCCCTCATTGATGGATCTCCTGCATATCTGCAAAACAAACAGCACCAGAATTACCCATTCTAAAGACTTAAACCTTGCCTGTGATATAACTAGGACCTGCCCCCATCCATGTGAAGCAGAGTTCTTCCTGTGACGAAAGGAGATACTGCCAGCCCAGCTAGCTGGAATTTTTGTAAATAATTATATGTCATTTGTGAATATCAACAAGATTTATATAGAAGTGTGACAAAGGGAGATGCTGCCATCCCAGCTATCTGGAATTTTGTAAACAATTATAAGTCAATTGTGGATATCAACATGATTCATATAAGATGCTTGTGTTACAACTGTATTATAACTGCATGTCATGTGTATATCTAACTTCTTTGTACAGACCTGTGTGTTAAAAAGATATTTTGTAAAGTACTGAGCTTAAAGATGTATCCACGGTGTGCCCTGCTGGAAAAGAACAGAAATGTATATACACTATTGTAACTGTGCAAATGTATACATTTTAACAGTGAAACTGGGATACAGGAGGTTAACCTCAGTCTAGTCAATTTCAGAAAAAATGCTGAAATTAAATTACTTTATGGCAGCAAAGAGACACAATGTTCAAAACTTGGGAACGTTCTGTACTGTCTTGGAAGTGTTTTATTGTTTTATTACTTCCAGCATCTATCAAAGATCTGAGGGAAAGCTTTTGACTATGTATTTTCACAGGTAGATACTAAATACTGCCAGATTCCAGCAGTGGTGGGGGTTCATCTGGGATAGAGTCAGATGACAAGAAATTATGCCATTCTGCAAGCTAGCCCAGCAGTAATACTTGAGATATTAATTTGAGAATACTCTGAGAGAGACAGAGCATTCTGTATTCTGTCTTGGACCTGACAAGAAGACCCATTCACCACACATTTGCCTTTTTTCTGTAAGGAAGTTAACTAGGGTATAGTAATTCTCTTAGATATAGTCAGGAATACAGCAAAGCTTAGCTTAGATATTTTTCTTTATTTATTTAAGACTGTCCTGCGATGTTGTTTTAATATTTCCTGTGATTTTGAACTTGGATGCCACTGTAAGTATATATTTAGTATTGTCATGTTCTTTTATTATTTATTATTAAATACATTTAAATCTTTCATTGTGGCTGATCTATGTAGCGATATTTAAGTTCTGAAAATACTTGCATATTTATCTGGTGACACTGTGGGCCACTCCTAATAGCCTAGCTCTTGGTCAAACTACCATTTGTACTGAAAGTAACATTACACAGTAAGATTGGACACCCTTTGTTAAGAGCCTTAAAGTAGCTGATAAAGAGTGACTAGTGGCACGGATAAGTACCTTATAGTCTGGGCAGAAGGAGGCATAGTTAGTAACCCTGTGCCAGCCTTTCCCAGGTGTTTGTTTGTGTGTGTGTGTGTGTGTGTGTGTGTGTGTGTGTGTGTGTGTGTGAGTATGTGTGTGTGTGTGTGTGTGTGTGAGTGTGTGTGTGTCTGTGAGAGTGTGTAAATCAAACTCCAAAAAGTGTGTCTGTCAGCTACTTGGGCAGGGACATGAAACACTGCTTGGACAGAGAGAGTGCTGGATGTCTTGGTTTGGTCATTCAGCTGAGATTTCAACTATATAGTTGTGCTAGTATGGAGTCTTACTGGGGATCTGGAGAAAAGAGGGAGAAACCAGGCCTGGACTGACTGTGGTCTCTATGTGCTGTTAAGGAAAATTGCACTTGATGCTGAGAGCTGCATTTGGAAATACTGTGTGTGCACCTGTCATTCTCTCAATGTATATCCACCACTGGTGCCAGTGGTGAGAATTGAGGCTCCTTGATTACTGGTCCAGTGGTGGGGTGTCACATCTCCATAACCTAATTCAAGTGTAACTTGGACAACTGGATGGGGAACAAGAAATTCATCCATGATTTGGCAGCTATGTCTCTAATGGGTACAGACAGCCTGTAAATGGTTCATCTCCCAAGTCCCTGCTTATACATTTGAAGGGTATCAGAACTTGTCAGAGATTTGGGATGCATGGCTAGGCTTAAAATGGCACTTGAGGTCATTAGCCTAGTAAACACCTATGAACCTCGGCAACTGTTTCTTACAGCACTATAAACATTACAATAAATCTTATTCTTTTCCATGTTTGCTTTTCTTGCCCATAATTTAAATATAACTGAATTTTGTTATTTATTGTTTTATTGTCTGACTAAGTAACTGATTGTGCTGCATTATTGGTCACTCTGTATTGAAATCTGCTGCAGACTACAGAAGATAAGCTTACTAATCGCAAACTTTTTCCCCATTACTACATTACCAAAAGTTAGGGCCAGATAACACATAATCTGGAAGTTATTGGCACCTTTTCAACATACAGTCAATCCAAGCATAAGTGTATTAAAATTGGAGAATGCAGTTCTACTGAAGTAACTAATGTAAAAGCTACATATGTCAGCATCAGAAAGCCTCATTTGCATAGTGACAGCATAATTACAGCAAAAGGAGTCATTAAAAAGCCTCCGTGTATGTTTTTTAAGAAGACTGCAGATGTGGACCACTGTACTCCTAAATGCAAAGGTGGAATAAGATATGAAAAAAAAGGCTAATGAGGACTTCAGTATTAGCAACATAATTCACAAACCAAGTAGAATAAATTCATGGGATGAAATCTGTAGGCATCCTTGGTGAATCAAGTTAGGCTGTTGATCATCTTGTTCAAAGATGACACATACTGTATTCCCCCAATAATTTGTCAGAAATGCCTATTTCCTTTTATGTTATCAATATATAAATAATATATTTGTTAATCTTTTTAGAATTCTTTTTATTTAAGTTGGTACTTATTTTTAGTAAATTCTCTTTAATTTAACATAATGCTTAAGACTAATTCATTTCTATAAAATTATGGAGATAGTTCTTTCCCATAATACTATAGCTACCCAGCAAACTCCTACATGAGGTTGCTGCCTACTCCATTGACTCTTACTCCATTGTAGATAAATGTATTGAGGCATCTGTATATACCCTTCTGTATAAGGCATGACAAAAGGAAAGCAGTCCAACGCAAGTATAACTACAAGTTTAAAACTAAGCCCTTATGTTAAAACAATCATATCAGCAAATAGTATAAAACATGTACATATCATTATAAAAGTTATTTAAAACAGATAAGTCTGTCCCTCAAATGTATCATTTAGAAAATACAAGGCCTAGTATGAATTTTGGTTTGCAGCTAATTAAAAATATAACCACAAGCCCTTCTTCAGTTACATTAGAAAGCTCACAAGGAACTAACCAGTCTGTATCTTAACTATCTCTAGTGATACCTTCTTATATGACCCTAAGAAAATGTTAGATATTCCCATGGACAAATTATTTTCCACATTTACCCTACCTACTCCAGCATTTGTTCATTCCATTCACCCTCACAACTCACATCCTGAAACTAGTTTGGAAATATCTTTTTGACACTTTTCAAAATTAAAAAGCACAGTGGAGTAAGTAAGCTCACTATAACAGTAGATATTCTAATCGATCACTGTTTCAGTACCATAAGTTATATGGGTCACACACCTTATGACTGGCCAGCTTTTCAAAGCATAAGGGCACCTTCCACACACTCCAATTGTCAGGAGCTAGATAGGAGCTTCATATAAAAAAGCTGGAATGCAAATTACATCAGAGCATTTTTTTGCCTAGAAAAAAGAGGCAAGAGCCTTGAAAGAACAATCCTAAGAAACAATTCAAAAGTAAACTATACACAAAAGGGTATACATCAATGCCCTGACAAAACAAAAGTAAAGCAGCCAAATTAAGGGGGCTGGAGGGAGGGGAGGCTACTGCAACAGTAATCATAGAACATCTACTGTTAGGGTAACTTTACCTACACAACTGTACTATGTTTAACATCTCTTAAATATCATATTATTATATGTTATATACCTAGTATATACCCTAACAACACTGTTCAGTCTCAGCTTCCATACAGGTTTTGTACCAAGGAAACAAGGAACACTTATAGTCATTCTTCTGCACAAGGGACGACCTTCCACAGACCCATGCAATTATAGATCCAGCCTGATATGTAAAGCCATGGAAAGACTTATCATGGACTTAATCAATCAGGACATAGAGAATCTCCAAATACTGGACCTGTCTCAATTTGGATTCATCAAGGGCAGGCCATGCTTACTCAAAAGGTGAATTTTTTGAAAAGATCACCAAAGCAATGGATGAAAGCAAAATGGTACAGACCTCATACTTCAACCTGGCCAAAGCTTTTGACACAATTCTTCACTCAGACATAGTAGAAAAGCTAAATAAACTGGGAATAAACCCCTATGTCAACCACTGTATTGCCTAGAAGTGTCTTCTTATAGTGAGTATAACAAAAGGCAATAGTATGAGACAATCATGTCAAAGTAGTCTCCTTTGACACTACCTGTTTCTCATATCTTCATAGGAGACAAACAAATTATTAGCTCTTATGAAGGCTCATGTCTTATCTACGTAGTATTTAAGCTGCCTATGGACATCTAGAGTGTAAAGATTTTTTTCCCTTAATCTTGAGATCAGAAGAGCAGACAAGGAGGTGAATAGGCTGGCATAAAATAAACTCTGAGACCACTTTAGGCATAAAAGCAGGGTTATTTTTCAAAGAAAACTGTCCTTGTGACAAATGAGGTAGGGCTTGCTCACCATTAGTGCTTGTAACTCAGATACTTTTCTAGCAGATGTCATAACAAGGAATAAAGCAGTTTTCCATGCTAAGAACCCCAGTTCAGACAGATGAAATGTCTCAAATGAAGAAAGAGTAAGCTTTTCAAGCACAAACCTTAGCTCCCAAAAAGGAGTCACCTGTTTCCTAGGAGGACACATATGCAACAACCCTTTCAAAAACTGTTTAATTTGAGTATGGTTAGAAGGGGGGGAATCAAAGGCCAGACAAGCAGAAATGGCTGAAAAATGCACTTTAATAGAGGAGTTAGATAGGCCAGAGGACAGTAACTCACACAAAAAATCATAAATCAGAGGCAGTTGGGCCTTAATAAGGTCCTATTTCCTGCACTGGTACCAACTAAAAAATATTTTTCAGTTGTACAATATAATTTTCTAGTAGCAGTTTTTTTTCACCACCTTTAGTACCTGCTGCACATCCACAGAAGAAAATGTGCCTGCAAGGTATAAAAATTCTATCATTCAGACAGTTATTTGAAGAGTTTTCAGGTTGGGTATATCAAACACCCCATCTTGTGTGAGTAAATCCATTTTGCAGGGAAGCCTTTGGTAATGGCCGTTGGGTTGCCAGCTGTCCAGAATTTTTCTGGACTGTCCAGAATTAGGGGACACTGTTCAGAAAATGGAAAGGACAGCATATTGTCCAGAAAAAATACCAGAATATTAAATATGAATTTCCTTTTATTTAAAAAAAAATATATTTTTTTAAGGGTGTTGATCTTTACGAACACCCTTTGTGTCTGGTCGCACACAGATGCAGAAGACAAAAATCAGTCTTTTGCATCTGTGTGACTGATTGTTTATGTCTTTGTTTTCCACGCACGTGGAATTTGAATTCTTCAAGACATTTGAACTGTGCAGCGGACCAGCAATGGACATCTTTCAAATGTGGTTCAGGCATTTGTGAAATGTTGCAGTTTTACCTAGTCATTCCACAGTCTGTTTGCTTATATAGAGGAAGCAGAATGTGGAATTCATAGCTATACAATAATATTTCAAAGTACTGTTATTGGATATTAAGTAGCTATGTTGGCAGTTAAAGTTGCAAGCATTAAAGATACTAGGTCTGAAGGACTCCATGAATGTTAAATGTATCTTGAAGCAGAAAGCTACTGAATCAGGATACTGTTTTTAGTTATGATGCTGTGTTACTCATGTTTTCACTAAGTAATTAAATAGTATATTTTTGTTACACTTGATTATTATTTCAGTATTATTGGTGGGGATGTAATCATTTAATGTGATCAAAGAAGTCTTTTAAATGTTTCTTTTTCTGTGTGAATTTATTTATGGTGACAGATGTAGTCACAGACGTCTGACAAATATTAGTAACTGGTGCTATACAAATGTAATGTATCCAAAAGTGCAAGTGCGACAAGCCTGAGGATGCTGTTGTAGTAATCAAATCTAGTTGTGTCAAATACTAGCAGATAATTTAAGCATACTCCTCCCTCTATAAAGATGATGGATGTCAAACCAGTATTCAATGGAATCATGTCAGAAGACCATATGATCAATGTGCACATTCATGTGTCTGATTTTATGACTGCCTTATAAAGCTTAGAGTACCACAGAAACATGACATTGCATACACACACACACACACACACACACACACACATATATATATATATATATATATATATATATATAGATATATATATATATATATATATATATATATATATATATATATATAGATATATAGATATATATATGTATATATCACATACATGATAATGCATACATGCGCATACATATATATATATATATATATATCACATACATGATAATGCACATACATATACACACACACACACACACACACACACACATATATATATATATATATATATATATATATATATATATCACATACATGATAATGCATACGTATATATATCACATACATGATAATGTGTATATATATATATATATATATATATATATATATATATATATATTTATAGGTCCCCCGCGTTTTTCTTGAATGCCATTTTTTCAACAAACACTGGGGGTGTGGTTTAATGTCAATTGTACAGATAGTCATGCAGTGGAAATGTTGATATTGTGTAATGTCAAGATAGGTAAGAGAGGTTGGAGGTGTGAGTGTTTCTGCATGTGTATGTGAGGTAGGGTTAGGATCAGGGATGAGTAAAAGATAGGTGTTATATATTTGTGTACAAGTTTGTGGATTTTAGGGTTAGCATTGAGATTAGGTTAGGGGATAAAATATAGTATTGTCTGTGTGTCCAAGTGTGTCTTGTGTAGTGGCAGTGTTATGGGATGGATGACGGTAACGTATAGGGTTAAGGTGGAGGAAAGGGGGCAGCATTACAGGGTTAGCACCCATTACTGGCCAGATGCATTTTATTTGAATGAGGGTTTTCGATGCTATTTCAGTGAATGTGAATTTCAAAGGCAGAAAAACTTTAATGCTAAGTCTGTTTTCATTGTGAAACTGTATTGCATTGTTTAGTAAATGTCTATCTGTGTTTGTGCTATAAAATTTGAAATAAAAGATTTAAATTAAATCCAAATATCTGTAATCATTGTGGAAGTAAAGCAGAAACAGTATGCTCACTGAGAGTTTTGAACAGTGTTTATGGCAACAGAGAAGAAATGGAGAAATAGCCTAGTAATGGGACACTGGAATGGCTACATGATAGGGGACGGGGTTACCAAAATTGCATGCATTTTGCTTTCAAGTACATGTCCAGAATTTCTGACATGAAAAGTTGGCAACCCTACCCTTGAGTCAACTGAAAAGAAGGAAGAAAGTACAGTTGTGTAAAATCTACAATAACAGTAGATATCCTTCTCTGCATTGCTGCAGTATTCTTGACATTAGGGATTTCCTGCCAAGGATAACCCAGTGTACATCCAGCATACCAAAACCTTTAGATTTTGTATACTGTATGTACAGGACACAGGGCATAAAGGTGACGTACGAATATAGTTACCCAGAACTGAATTGTCCCACAAGAAAACAGTCTCCATAGGATTGAGGAGGCTATGCACATCCAGAAGGAGAAAATGCAGATGGAAAAGGTAGACCCTCAGCCAGGAGGGAACCCAAATAACCACCCCAGAAAAAGAAAAAAATCAAGGAAGGGAGGACGGAGGGAGTGGATACTGCAACAGTGAAGAGAAGGACACCTACTGTTACAGTAAGATTTTACAAAACTGTACTTTGTCATTCTATATTACTGTTGCAGTATCCTTCACCTTAGGAAGAGTACAAAAGCTCAAGAAAAGGATTGGGAGATGGAAGGCTGTGAAGAGCCCTCAACAAACCCATGCAGAATGGTTCTAGCAAAACCTGCTCTGGCCCTAGAAACCATATCCAATTTATAATGATTGGTTAAGGTGTGCACTGAGGACCAAGTAGCAGCTTTAAGGATGGAACTGGTGTCCAACTCCTTGAAGAAAGTGTCAGATGAGGCAACAGCCCTAGTGGAGTGAGCTCTGACTGAAAAAGACAGACACTTATGAAAAGAATAACAAAAAGAAATGACCATAGAACTTCAGGAGGAGATAGTTTGCTTAGAAACAGCCAAAACCAATGTCCCGGGAAGAAAGGAAACAAAAAGCTAGTCAGACTTATGAGTGGCCTTAGGTTTATCCACATAATGCCTGAGCAGTTTGTGCAAATCCAAGGTATGAAGGACCCTCTCATTAGCAGACTGAGGAGAAGAAAAACAATGAAGGGTGTTGTGCTGCCTGATTCAAAGACAACTCATTAATAAGTGTTGGCATAAAAGAAGGATTAGTATGAAGGGACAATCCTTTGTGAAAAACTGAAAAAGTCAGGATGGCCATATAGGCCTGCAGCTCAGAAAACCTTTAAGCAGAAGTAAGAGCAAGCAATAAGACAGTCTTCCAGGTACAATGTTACAGACTATCTGAACCTGCAAGTTAAAAAGATGCCAGGTCAAAATTTCCCAAACAAAATTAAGGTCTCAAGGAAGAGAAATAGGTTTCCTTGGGGGCCCAAAATGCAGGACATCTGTAAGAAACTGTCTACCTTCAAAGTGAGAAGCCAAAGGAGGATTCAAGGACAGATAGGCAGAAATAACTGACAAATGGGTCTTTACAGAAGAACAGGCCAAGCCAGACTACAGCAATTCATACAAATATGAGAGAACCAGAAGGTACCACTCTGAAAAAGGGTCCTGGTTATGAACCTGGCACTAGACCTCTTGTAAAACCTTGAACATGTCCTCAAAAAAGAGGTGCCTAAAAGGGATCAAAACCCTATCACCCACAATGTCAGTTGAAGAGTGGACAAGTGAGGATGGATGAGATACCCCTTGTCTCGTGTGAGGAGATCCAACTGGTATGGTAACTTGTGATGACTGCCCTTGGCCAGATGCATTAAGAGAGGGAACCAATGCTGTCTTGGCCAGAAGTAAGTCACTAGAAAGATTTTTGGGAGTCCAGTTGAATCGTCTGCATGACTCAAGGAAAAGAAAGGGTGTCCATTTTCCATGCCAGATGGCATGGCACTCTACTAATTTTTTTGCATGTAACAACTTTTAAAGACATTGAACAAGGATGTTTTGTTTCAAGAATATTTAAGAAAGAAACATATTCTAATAGTTTACTTTGTTTTGATAGGCATAGTTTATAAAATTATCTCGATTGATTTCTGATGATGTTTTATTTCCTGAACAAGTTAGGATTTTTAGTAAGATGTTTTACTGAGACATTATACAACTGAATTTGTAAAAGAATTTAGAGAAGATGTGATTAAAGATAGGTTTGCTCAATATAAACAGCTTTTAAACTAAAACTTTGAAAGTTTGGGGAGGTATGCAATAGAATCTAGGACTATAATGAGTAGACATGATATTTTAGAAGCTGGAAATGCTACTTCATTTTCTAGGGCATTTGTGTGTGGTTTTAGTAGTTCCAATAAGGATATAAAAGATATTATAGCTAAACACTAGACTAATTTTATTACAGCCCATGGTTTAGATAATATATTGGGTAAAAATCCCACCTTAGTATTCAAAACTGGAATAAAATTAAAGATGAGTTTTGAGCAAGGTTAGAAAAATAGGTGGGAGAAGAATATGGCTGTAAATGGTATGTCAAAGTGTAGTGCATGCAGCCAATGTAGATTTATTTTAGAAGGAGAAAGTTTCACTGTTGATACCTATATGAGAACAGTGTATCCCAACAATAATTGTAATTGTAATGCAGTAGAGGTGGTATATTTAGCTCAGTGTAGCAAATGCCGAGCATTTAATGTGGGCAAGACTGTGAATGCTTTGAAACACAGAATCTATCAGCATATATATGCAGTTAAGAAGCAGGATACATATAATTCTTTGGTCAAGTGTGCTGAGCAATCTAAAGGTTTTAGGAATTTTCTATTCTTCATGTTAGAAAAGGTACCACATGTTGAGAGGGGTGCTGATTGAGAAACCCATGTAGAAAAGCATGAGCTGCAATGGCAGGTTTTATTAAATGCAGCAAGCCCTATGGGGATAAATGTATTTTTGTGATTTTACCACTAGATGGCAGGATTGAGGTTTACTATTTAAATGAATGATGAAGGGGAGTTTTGGGGCGGCTGTGGTGGTGCAGCGCTTAGTGTTGCTGCCTCACAGCAAGAGGCTCTCCGGTTTGATCCTCGGCTGGGGTGCCTTCTGTGTGGAGTCTGCATGTTCTCCCTGTGGTTGCGTGAGTTTCCTCTGGGTGCTCCAGTTTCCTCCCACACCCCAAAGACATGCTGTAGGTGGATTGGACACTCCAAATTGGTCCTAGGCGTGAGTGCGTGCGTGTTTGTGCCTTCTCTGGAAGGTTGGGCTGGCAACTCGACACTGTAAAACTCCACTTCCAATGTAGAGGTGATCCGCTATGGCAACCCCTAACCGGGAAAATCCAAAATAAGAAGAAGGAAGGGGAGTTTTCTTTTCATATCTGAAGAAGTCCAACAGCTAAATTAAAGTGAACAAAAGCACTTATAATAAAGTTCTTGGTGCTATTTTTGACATCTGTAATGTTGTTTTGTTTTTTGTTTGTGGATTTCTGCAGGAGGATACAGTGTAGCTTTGTTCTATTTTGCAGACATACCATGGTGTTGTTCTGCATGCAGTTCAATGACCCACAAAGGAGGACCTTCATGACCTGCAACCAGGAAACTTTGTCTGCATTAAAGTACACTCCAGAAGAAACTCACTTAGCCCCAGAATTAAAGGACCATACTTGGTTTTACTCACAACTGCTACTGCCATCCATTGTGAGGGTCTCCCCGACTGGAACCACGTGTTACAAGTCAAGAAAATCTCCCTTGTGATGAATACAACCAAGATCCCATTGACATCAGACTATATGAACCAACAGTTTATTTCCAACGGAACCAGATGAAAAATTAGGGACAACATTACAGCCAGTGATATTTTGAAATACAAACCAAATCTAGAACCAGCTATGAATTGTTTGCCATCCAAATAGCATTCAGAACTGAATAGAGTTATGTTATCCCTTTTGCCAAACCAGGAAGTTATATCACATGATTCTGATATCTCATCCTGGTCTGACTTAAACTAAAGTTACTCTTTTTCAACACCCATAACATTTTTCTTTGCTTCTGCAGAAACTGATACATACATTGTCTTAGCCAGATGATGTTCCCTTTCCAAATCATCTGTAATTAAAACCATCGGTCCAAAATTTTTTGGTGATCAGTTTCATATGAATTATAGACAACCAACTCAACTTCCTTGTTTGCAGTTTCATCAAGACCTTGTCCAGCCCCAACATGCTAATTTGTCCTATGAACCTATCATCGGGACAGTTACTGTGATTTTCATCATTATTTTATTTTGCTTGCTTTTGTCATCCAAAACCACAGAACTGTCATTATCTGCCACTATTGTAACTATAAGTACTGAATTACTTCTTAATAGACATACATGTTTTGCTCGAAATAGAGACACATTGGCCTGAAATAGAACTGAAAGCACCTGAATGACATCTAGGTTAAATTCCTTTTCTACTGCCTTGAAGACTTATGCACAGACCCTCAGCATTAGTAACTGCTGGGTTTGTGCGCATATTCCTACTACATATCATGGGAATATTTCATTGATTCCTATACCAGTAACTGATTCGGAGCATCATACTGCATTGTTAAAAAAACTGAAAAAATAAACATGTTTTTATCCCCTTTACAGGAATGCTGCTTCAACTATCAATGACTATTAAATGGCATGTTTGCTACCACTAAAACGGAACACTTTGGTGGAATTAGTGCTTGCAATTTCATCAGGAAAATTTATGATGTGGTTGAAAGGCATCATTACATGATTATTACTACAGTCTAGTCTAGTTCTTGTTATGCAGGTTGCATTATTTTAGCTATACAACAAACCTGAAGGAAAGATCTGTAATTCTAGTCACAAGAGAGACACTAAAGACATTCCTAACTCATTTGGAAAGATATATGCCTCTTGAGTTTATCATAATGATGTACAAAAAATTGCTTTTAAAAGACTTGCTCACATGACTCAGTGTGATGAGGCCATTTCTGGAGCAGATATTGTACCTGTTTATGGGGCAGTGAAGTCGATCTGTGAGTTTAGAAAGCTATCCAAGCTCCTGGAAATATTGTACGATTCTACTTTTAAGTCCATTAATTTGATTACCAAAGAATAGACTACAGTGCGCAGTGTGGTGCTACAAAACCACATGGAACTGAGTGCCCTTGTCTCTAAAGGGGTTACTTGCATGCTCATCCAAATAGAGTGTTTCTCTTTTATACCTTCTAACACTAGTGCCATCTATAGTCATCTAGAAATAATTCAGAAAATAAAGAAGCTGACAGCTCCCACTGGGCATGGTTAATCAATCTTTTCTCTGAATGGAAAGGAAGAATTTTAAAGCTTTTTATGCTTACAGCTATTATAGTATTGTTGTTAGGGCTTATTCTTTTCATGGTAAAGGTGTGCATTTTAGCATTTTTTGAATACAATCAGAATGTCAACTTTCAAATGCAAAAAACTGAATTAGACCAGAACTGATAAAAATCAGATTACAGTAGAAAATGAAGATAAAGTGCTGCAAGATTTTAGTAAAATATATGATAATCTATAAACTGGATTGGGGGAATGCAGAAATAAATATAATAATGACTGTATTTCTGAAGATTATTTGTAGTATTCAGACTGTATTTTTGTTTCTTCAAGACATAGGCATGTTTTCATTGCTAATAAGAATGTATTTCTGAAATTACTGTATAAAGATTGTTCATGTCAGGGACAGAAGAAAACAGTAAAGAATGTTTGATAGTAAGTGAAAAGTGTCCATTCATCAAACATTATGACTTGGTAGATGCTTTAAACCATTAGACTGGGGAATGTGAAGGGTGAGGCATAGAGAAAAGGAAATATTAGTGTATGTATTTCATTTCCACTATGTTTTCATAACAAGATGGATTCCTGAATGTTTTTCAGTATGTATCTGATTTACTTCCTGACAAATATTGTAATTGTTGACAGGATAAAAATGTTAAAAGTTGTGTTCTCTGTAGAAAGTTCTATTATACAATGACCCCCCATTAATATTCCAAAACGTGCACGCTGATTGGTCAGCGTGCATGTTGTAGATCAGAGTTATAGTAATGGAAAAATGTCCAGTCGCCCGGACTTTTTCCATTAGTATAACTCTATTTTTTTTACAGCAACGGAGAACGCAAGATCTCCGTTGCTTTTTACAACCTATCTCGCTATGTTAAACTCATTTAACATAGCGAGACACTTTAAAAAGCAACGGAGATCTTGCTTTCTCCGTTGCTTTTTTCAAAACTGTCTTGCTATGTTAAATGAGTTTAACATAGCGAGACAGCTTTAAAAAAGCAATGGAGATTCTCCGTTGCTTTTTTTAAAGCTGTCTCGCTATGTTAAACTACTTTAACATAGCGAGACAGTTTGTAAAAAGCAACGGAGATCTTGCTTTCTCCGTTGCTTTTGCCCACCGCTCTGATGTACTGCATAAGTATACGCATGCACAGTACATCAGAACTGCCGCAGAATACCAGACAGCTGCGGAAGGGCAGCAAGGAGGCATTATATAATGCCATTATTTAAGAAAAGTAATTATTTTTTTTCTTAAATAATGTCATTGTATAATAGCAATAACCCACTTCTGGGTGTGGGTAATGCTGGATTTACCCACGGTTGTCTTTGTTTGGCCACTCGGGCTTTGCCCTCGTGACCAACCACACCAACTGTGGGTAAAACCCAGCATTACCCACACCCAGGTGTGAGTTATTGCTATATTATGGAATTCAGAGCTCATGCATAATATGGAAAGTCATAAACAAGCAGTCAAGAGATCTTAGCAAAATTAATGCTGTAGTTTTTGTTTTTAATTGGTCAGTGGTTTTTCTATAATTGTTACAATAATGTTGCTTTTAAAAAAAGAAAGTATAAAAATTCCATCATTTTGTAGTCCGAGGAAAAGGACCTTGATTTCCTTGTCTCCAATGTACGTGTATCTCTTTTCAATAAAGGAGAATATTATTGTCTGCTGAACTGTGTCATGGGAAAGTTGTTGGGTACCCTAACAAAAAGAAATGATAATGTGAGCCAGACACAAAAAATCTTTAAAAAAATGCCTGAGCTGTTTAACAATGGGAATGTGATGAAAGGCAGTCTTTAAATCTAGCTTTACCATAAAGTTAGAGAAGGAATCAGACACACAAGGGACAGAAGTAACTTAGGTTCATAGATTCATACTAAGCTATCAGTCCGCAGACTATTGAAGACTATCCAATAACCAGATGCCAGAATTAATTCAGTACCTTGTATCTGTGAGGTAAAGACCTTAACCATTATGATCTTCAGAGTTTTGGTAAAAAGATTTATAAAGGAAAGATCCAGTTTGTGCCTCCAGGATCCTGCTCTTTTTTTGTTACCTGGAAAAATCATTCAATAAAAGTCTTTGCCAAAGTGGTCATGAGATACAAATTCTGTAACTCCATGTATCAGCATCTGGTGCATAATGAGAAGAAAGAAAAAAAGAAATTGATTTACTGGGTAAGAAGGAATCCCCTGGAAAGGAAAGACGGAAGGATTCAAACTGAAAATTGTACTCCTGCTGGATTGCATTTAAAACCTATATGTTTGAAACTATCTGGTGCCACAAAGGGAGGTTATTCATCAGGGAGATTGAGAGGATGCCAGGATGGGAAGAGGGAAGAGCCTGTACAGGTAGTAAGCCATGCTGAATGAGAAGACTGACCTTGACATTTTGAGGCTTTTCCTTTGTTTTTAGATCTTCCTTGCTATTGCTTTGTGAACTTCTGTTAGCTAAGTCCTTGCTGTTTAAACTTCTTAATGAAAAGGGTAGCTGAGGAGTAGTGGAAATGTCTATTTGCTTTAAAAAAGGAATACTGAAAACCCTGAGTTACTCCTTGAATGAGATTTCCACTTTCATCACACTTTAGACAGAATTTCTATATCTAAGGGAGAATTTGAAATTTCAACGTTAACATCTTCAGGAATGTTCTATTAATGAAACCAAGTCAATCTTCTCAGTAGAGAACCAGAAGCAGCAGCTCTGGGGGAAGAATAAGCAGCATTATAAGCACACTTTTTAAAAATATGCATAGTAACATGTGAAGCAGATAGTACAGAAGCATTCAAATATTGTTTTTATATCAGAAGGAATGTTAACTATTAACTTCTGTGTGTTCTCAAAAGATAAAAGGAAGATGTTAGCATATGAGCTTGATAGTTCCAAATTCTGAATACATCTTCTTCCTGAAGTTTTTTTTAATTCTTTCCCATGCTTATCAGAAGAAATGGGGTTAACAGCAGTAAATTGTTTAGAAGACACCGTTTCAGATAATGAAATCACTGCTGGATCTGCCTTAGGATTAAAAATCAAATACTTATGAGTCTGAGGTACACTGTTAACATGTATGACTTCCTTGGGGCAGGAGGTTGACTATTAGGAAAACTAAAAACAGTGAGAAAAACATTCACTACAGGAGGCAATACCAGAGCAGTTGTAGATTTAGACATATTCAGCAGTAACACATCTTAATACAGTTTCTGTGCCATAAAAAAATTCATCTTAGACAGAATCCCAGAAAAGGTAAAACAAAATCTTCAGAAGGGAAATCTGAAGCCATACTTTCTTCAGAATCAGAATGTTTAGAGTGAGAAAAAAATTACTGAGTTACAACCTTACTCCTGTAATGCCTGTTCTTCTGACTGAAAATCCAGATCAATAAGTGAAGGAACTCATCTTAAACAGAAAGCAAGGGAAAGGCACTAATGAGTTCAATAGCAAATCCCAGTAAATCTTCTCTGTCTATAAAAATAGAAACAGAAAAATAGGAGGTTTCCTCACTATGTTAATCTTTCCTGGGGACCTCGCAGGAAAAAGACTGACTCTCGAAAAGTATACTAATCACAGATACAGGTTCTCTATCCCAGCTAAGTGAAGAATCTTCACCTGCCCCTTCCCTTGGAACTGATAAGAGTGGTCCATCTTTCCACAAAGGACATCCCTACAGCCACAGAGGACATCGATATCCCTTAGAGTTTTGTGGCTACATCTGGTACATTAAGTGGTCTGGAGGAAGGCAGTCTGAGAAACAATGAGCAGCCACAGCAGTCACCCACCATCAGCTTTGGCACAACTAGAGCTGGTCTGACACCTAAGCACTGCCTGAAAGGAGAAGGTAAAACCAGGAAGATTAATAGTTGCTTCACAGGTAAGCTGAGAATGTACAATGGCATTCTGGGTTATCTGTCAAAGTAACCCAGTCCTGGCCAGCTTTCAAAAGCTCATACTAACCTACCTCTCTCTTCCTGTGGCAGCTAATTGTCTGAGCATATCCTGAGTGGGAATCCTTCAGTTGTCACTGGAAGTGAATGTTTAGGCTTTTTCACTTCTACAGAGAAGGACAGGAAAGTATATGAAGCCAGAATCAGCTATCAAGAGTAAATTTACACTGGCAGGATTACCATATAGTTACCACATAAAACCAAATCAAACAATAACTGAAGCAAAGATTCTGAAACCTACCTCAACTATGCACAGTCTGAAGGATGGGGGTGGCTGCTGCCATGGCGGCAATGAGGAATTCAAACATCTGCTACTACAGGTAAGTAAGGCTCATGCAGCTGTACTATGTTCACCATTTCCATTGCCTCAGTGGCATTTTGGGTACTTCCCAAAGCTTACTCTACCTGGGAGATGGAAGGATAAAGATCCAGAAGCCCCTGGAAAATAGTCCTGGCAAAGCCTGCTCTGGATCTGAATTCAGTTTGTAGAGGTTTGTGAAGATAGGAACAGAGGGCCAGGTTGTTTCATCTGGAATGCTTCTACAGTCCAACACTTTCCAGTATGCCATCGAAGAGGATAAGGCCCTGGTCAAGTGTACTTTAACTCTGCATGGAAGGTATTTACCATAGTGGCAGTAACAGAAAATAATAGCAGAGAAGAAATATCATTCAGTAGTTTGCTATGTGATAGATTGACCTTTCTCAGCCTCCTTACAGGAGACAAACAGCTGCTCAGTATTTCTAAAGGGCTTTGTTCTATCAAGGTAGTACCTGAGCTGTCTCTGCATATACAAGGTATGTAGAATCTTTTCTCCCTTACGTTTTGGATCAGGATAGAACATTAGGCATTATTGATGGATTAGTGAGCAATGCAACAATGTCCTTGTGAAAAACAGGATAGGGTTGGTCCATCATAACAGCTTGCAGTTCAGAGACTCACCTTGCATATGTCAGAATAATTAGTAAAGCAGTCTTTGAAGTAATAAACCATAAATCAGTCTAAGAGGCAGGTTCAAAAGGAGGTAAGGTAATTTTTTTAAGAACAAAGCTCAGATCCCAGGGAGGAGGAATTTGCTTCCGGAGGGATCTCACGAGTAACACTCCTTTCATAAACTGTTTGATAAAAAATTGAGATGACAGAAGGCAATCCATGGTCAGACAAGCTGCAATGCACTTTTTTAGAAGAATATGACAAACCATCTCCAAGTAGCTCAAACAAATATTTCAAAACCAGAAGTGTCAAAACCCTGTGGGACCTCTGTTGTTGTCTAGGAAACCTCTTCCAATTGTAAATGTAAGATTTTTTATTAGTACATGTTTTTGCCTCCCTAAATACCTGCTGCACATCTTCATGGAACAAGTGCCTAAAAGGTATCAAAATAGAATCACCCAGGCTCTTAACTGCAGTTGCTCTAGGTCAGGGTGTACCACTCACCTTTGATGCTGTGTGAGCAGATTCAGGCTGTAAGGAAGCTTGTAGTAATTTCCCTTGCCCGATTCCATTAAAAGGGAAAACCAACTTTGCCTGGGCCAAAAAGGGGTTACCATATTGATCTTGGTAATTCTTTATGAATCTTTAGAAGTACCTTGGGGATCATTTGAATGGATGGACATGCAAACAGGAACATTTCTGACCATGGGAATGATAGACCATCATCTTCCAAGCATTGCTGCAAGATGCTTTGATCAACATTTTTTTCAAGTTGCCTGTTCTAAAAGGAGGCAAATAGATCTCCTTGAGGTGTTCCCCACATGTGGATCACATTCTGGAAGATCTCTATGTGGAGCTTTTACTCATGAGGGTTTGTACAGGATCTGTTTAGTCTGTCTGACACTGCAATTTGATCTGATAGAATGTATGAGGCTTTAACAGTCAGAGAATACTACAGAGCCATCTTCTAGGCCATCACTGCCAACTGTCAAGGACGGTATTACCTTGTTCCTCCTTGCATGTTCAGGTACCACTTCATAGTAGTATTGTCTGTCACCACAATAACAGGAACCAGAGTCCATAAGTGGTGAACATCTTTTAAGGCATGAATCTATACTAACATCTCTTTTTCATTTATGTGCTTTGGAATATCCTGAAGACCCCACAAGCTTTGAACTTGAACTTCCATGGACACTGCTTCCCATGCAAAATTTGAAAAGTCTGTCTGGACAGATTTGACTAGGATCTGAAGAGAGAAAGGGAGTCATGGATTCAAAGACAGTTGATTCCTCCACCACTGCAGTTCCTGTTTCAGAAATCCCAGTGCCAGTACTTGGAAATCCAAAGGATGAAGGTGCTGGGTCCAGCAATTCTTCAATTACCATTGAATTTTCTCATGTGAAGTCTAGCTAGTGGTATCACGAGGATTATTGTTGTCATGAGGCCTAGAATGTTGAGGAACTCTCTTGCTAAAGTCACTTCTAGAAAAGAAAAAATCCAAGAAAATGCCCTGATAAAGAAGAATTTTGTCTTCTGGCAAAAAGGTCATTTTTTTTTATTGTGTCTATCTAATCTATAGATTAGTACTAATCTACTATCTAATCTATAGAATAGTACTAATCTATGAACTTATGAACCTATGAATCTGACATCCAAGAAAAACAATTTATTGAGAGGGTGTGTGGAAAGACTTTTGAAGGTTCAGTTTGAAGCCCAGGTGGGAAAGGAGGGATGTGGCTTTGTAAAAACCTTTCTAGCACCTGGATAGTGAATCTGCACATATCAGCAGGTCTTCCAAATAAGGAAAAATGTGGATGCCTAGTTTTCTGAAATAGGCAACCACTCCAACCAGATACTTTCTAAACACAGAAGGTGCAGTAGGTAGCCCAACGGGTAATGCAGAAAACTGATAATGTAAACCAGATACACCAAATCTCAAAACTTTCATGAAACTGTGAATATGCTATAAATGCCCTTAAACTCTACAGTCACCATGAAACACTGGGCTGGAGTCAACACTAGGCCCTACTACATGGTGAGCACTTTGAATTTTGGAACTTTTTTACAATGGTGTTTAGAAAGGATGATGTCCAGGAGTGTTCCTTTTTGGTGACAAAAAGATTCTAGAGTAAAATTCTTTGTCTTTGTGTATCACAGGCACTGTTTTTATGACCCATGCTTCTACCATAGGATGGATCACTGGTGGAAATTGCTCTGTCTGATCTGGTGGGTGTGCAGGAATTCCCATAAAGGGGGAGGATTTTCTATCCTCTGCCAAGTGTATCTTCTCTGAACTATTTTCAGAAGCGATTTGTCTGAGACTACTTGCAGCCAAGCTCTAGGGTTGACGGAGTGTCTAAGGAAAGTTGGAGCTCACTATGACATGGCAGGGTCATTGCTTTGCAAGTGGTTGATTATTTTTGTAAAGGAACCTCTCTTTGTTTGTTTCAAATAATTATCTTCCTGCAGAGCTGTATCAAGATCAATTGGGGCCCTAGGCAGGGTAATAAATTGCCCCCCCCCAGAGCAGCCCCTCCTGTAGCAATCCCACCTTCCCCCACAGCAGCCCCCTCCCAAGCCATTCCAGTGTCCACTACTAGGCTATTTCTCTCTAGTTAACATAAACACTATTCAAACCAGCCAGCCAGTGTGCATACTGCTTTCTTATTTACTTCTACAATTATTACAAATATTGAAATAAAATAGCACAAACACTAATAGCACATTCATTGATATGGCATTAAAACCCACATTCAAAGAAAACGCACGTGCCAAAGTTTACCTTTGAGTCGTTTTCAAATCATAGGATCTTTTCATACATTTTAGGGTCATCATTACATGAATGCATTCTTTGATTCACCTTTCTGATTGTATTAAAATTAAGCTCCTTGTATAATACAGTACTATTTGTTAGAATGTGTTTTAAATTTGTAGTTTTGAACATTCTTCCAGTATGCAATGAAACAAAATGTATGAACACATATTGACAAAACTTCCCATTTCAGAAAATTTCAACCATAAAAGGCCACTCAGACATCTGTTATTACAGTCCACCAATATGAGTTAATAAGCACAATCTCTGCAGAAGTAAGTCATCCAAATAATTCTACATTAAAGAGATCTGTAACTAATAAATACATTGCTACTGGCAAACAACTTTACATTTCACTGTTTCATCTACAAATTCAGTGCCTGCTGCCCTTGAAGAATTTATCGCCTATGTAACATTAAAAGAAATTTGATAAGCTGGTAATATTGCAATAGTGAATGACTCACAAATCGACAAGTTCATAGTTCATCTCATACAAGGGAGGACGCACTCAGGAATGCAGAACCCTTATCCCCCTTAAAATGCACCAAGTAATCATCAATCAAAAGGGTACTGCAATACCAGTACTCTCTCCACATGGTGTCCGAATGGAGAGATGATAAGTCAGCAAGCAAAGAAGAGTAGTATTGCTGAAACTTGAATTCATCCTCAAGTCTAGGTGAGTACCTTCATGAAGTAGACTCTGTTTTTCACAAAATCTCACCAAGAAGACACTGATATATAGACTGTATTTTATATAACATATATCATGGACAGAAGTAGGTCAACAATTAAAAAAAGAGACAGCTGGGCAAACAAGACCCAGGATAAAATAGTGCCCAGTCCTACTAGGCATACTGGTACTAGGACTGGAAAAGAAATGACAGTGTAGTATCCTCAAAATATGGAAACATTACTACAATGGGGCTAAGCAGGCCCAGGGGGTGATGGCACCCCTGTTGTAGAAGGAAGTACTAGTCCACAAAAAAATCTGAAAAATGGATAGGCCAAAGAAGAGTCATAAAGATAATAGAATGGACTGTTGAGGATAAAAACAAAATTATATATTGTTACTATTATGCAAAAAATCCAGAATTTCTAGAGGCAAGATATACAAAAAGATTAAGAGAGAAATTAGAGGAAACAAAAATATTTCCACAAGAAAAACTATCAGACGCTTCAAATAAAAATGTGTGTTCATTAATACAACAGATTTGTGAAAAAAACATTATATATACCAAGAAACTTTGATCTGTTTGGAAAAAGAAACATTTGGGGAAGTGCAAAAATATAATAAACAACAACTAGAGATTCTTGAAAAGTATAAAAAAGAAATATGGACATTGGAAAGGGAGAGATTTGATATGGTGCAATATTTATGCAAAGTCGAAAGCCAAATTAATCAATACAAAAAAAGGCAGTCCCAAAGATATTCAAAGAGAAATACAGGCAAAGGCATCCAGATATGGAAAATTTCACAATAAAAACAATAATATCACAAAGTGGGAATGCAGAAAAGAAGATGAGTAAAGCAGAAGTTAAAAAAATAGAAGTTGAAGTTATGGGATGCCTGCGAAGTGAAGGATTTGGTATAGAAGATCGAACACATGTTACACCACAGCATGATGGAATGAGTCCCCAAAGTAAGGAGAAACAGGACGATCAGGAGATATCTGAAGAAGAAATATGGACATGGGAAAGAAAAAGAGATTTAATGTGGTGTAATATTTATGCAAAGGAGAAAGCAAAATTAATAAATACAAAAAGATCAGCACCAGTGATATTTGAAGAAAAATACAGGCAAAGGAATCTGGACATGGAAAACTTTACAATACAAAACATAAGAAGACAAAGAGGAAAAGTAGAAAAAAATTAGTAATGGAGAAGTTAAAGAAATAGAAATTGAGGTTATGGAGTACTTGTGAAGTAAACAATTCAGTGTAGAAAACCCAAAACAGAAAACACCACAGCAGTATATAGCAATCAACATCCAAATTAAGGAGAAACCAGTGGAATGGGAAGCAACATGTTAGTTGCCATATAAAGATATCTTGGAGTATTTCACAGGAAACCAGTATAAATGTTAACTTGAAACTGGACAGCAAGGAAAGGAACAAGAAACTGTGGTAACTCTAACACAGTCAATGTTGAGGACTTGAGTTCCATATGACAGAGCAATGGATAACAGAGGATGAATTTGAAGAGAATGTGCCATAGGCAAATACTATAGAACTTCTATAGAATGCCTACAGGAAATGATAAAATGTGCTCTCCGTTAAGAAGAAAATGAGCTAAGAGAAGAGTTGCTTGATTTAATAGAGATAGACATATTATGATCAATGAAAGAAATAGATGGCAAAATGTCAATAAAACCCAAAAAGTTAGAAGTTTGATAAAACAAATAAACACAGTAATTAGGACTGTCCATAGAGATCCATGTGATATAACAGGAGTAAACAGGATATATTACTGTGCAGTTAAATTAATAACAGATAACATTCTACCATAAGAACACAGGGTAGTATCCTTAAGCAGCACTATTGTACATATTGTATATAGTTAGTACTATTACGTTCTCTTCTTTATTATTGTTCATTGCTAAACTCCAATTATTTGTTATATGTCTATAATGCAAAAAAAATAAAAATTTCTATTTGAAAAAAAAAAAAGAACACAGGGTAGTAAGGGAAAGGAAGGGGGAGGAATTGAATACCATCATGAAAGTATTGAATACAGAAAACTAGACAGCAATTAAAAAAAAGAAGTGTCATTGTTAGAAGATTATGGGAGACGGAAGAGATTAACAAAAATACTTAGAAAGATAGACATGATAAAAGCAATGCATAGTATTATAACAGATCAGGATTTATCATGCACTATCGCAAATAATAATCTAAAAATATTAGTAAGGGTAGAAAAACTTAAAAGATACACAGATAAATATAAAGGAAAAGTACAAAACAAGCAATTTATTGATGACCTAAAAAAGTTTTCTAGAGAATTGGGAAACAAGGAAAAAGGAATTGATAGACCACCAAAAAAGAAGAAAGATACATTTTGGGGAAGTAATTATGAAAATCCTGTCGAACATAACAAAGATGCTAAATGGATAGAAAAAGTAAAAGAAAGAATAAGAAGTTCAAAGGTACAGGATATGACATGGGATGAAGTAACAGCCATAGAGATTGAAACAAAGTTAAGAAAAGCCTTTAATTGGAAAACTACAGGCCCAGATGCAATACTTAACTTCTGGTTAAAATGATTAACATCTTTGCATGAAGATTTAGCTATGAGTAGGAACTATTTATATATCCACCCTGAACAGACATCAACCTGGCTAACAACAGGATAAACAATGCTCCTACTTAAGAGTGAACCTGCAAGTTACCCTAAAAGTTATAGACCAATAACTTGCTTTCCGACGACATATAATGTATACACTGGAATTGATGCTGACAGAGTTCATAGTCATTTAGAAGAAAACTCAATTATGGCAATAGAATAAAAGAGCAGTAAAAGAAAGTCATATGGAACAAAGGATCATTTGTTGTTAAATAAAGTCAAAGTGTAGAACTGTAAAAAGGGGAAGAACCTAAATTTGGCAGGGATAAAGTCAAAGTGTAGAACTGTAAAAAGGGGAAGAACCTAAATTTGGCAGGGATTGACTACAAAAAAAAACATTTCACAGTATCCCATATTCATGGATAAAAGAATGCTTAAAAATGTATAAGATACACCCTACACTGATAAATTACATCACAGCGACCATGAAACAGTGGCAAATCACTTTGCAGTTAAACCATGATAAAGGACAAAGTATTATCCCAGGGATAAAATTCCAAAGGGGGATAATTAAAGGTGACGCTCTGTCACCATTTCTCTTTTGCCTTGCTCTTAACTCATTAAGCTGTCTGCTCAACAGATTAGGTCATGGCTATAATTTGGCTCCTAGAAAGCAACAAAGTGTAAAGTCTTCTCATCTTTTCTTTGTCAGCGATTTAAAACTGTATAGCTCATCAGATATGGAACTGAAAGCACAACTGCAAGTAGTCAAAACTTTCTCAGATGATATAAGAATGTCATTTGGTCTTGATAAATGTGCAAAAACAACCTTTAAAGAAGAAAAGCTGCAGCACCAAGAAAACATCAGTTTGGGACAAGAATGTGATATAAAAGAACTTGAGGAAGAGGGAGTGTACAAATATTTTGGAACTCATGAAGGATCAACAATAAAACATGAACAAATGCAAATAAAACTTAGTAAGGGATATTTTAGAAGACCTAAATTAATCCTGAAAACAGCATTGGCATCTACGAACAAAATTCAAGCTATAAACCAATTTGCTCTTCCTATCCTAACTTACTATTTTGGAGTGACTGATTGGCCCCAAAAGGTGTTGGACAGAGTAGACAGGAAAACAAGAAGAATGCTTCATGCTCATCAAATGATTTATAAAAATCAGTGCATAAAAAGATTCTATACTCCCAGTTTGAAGGCGGTATGGGCATCCTTGAAATTGATTACATGTATAGATCTGCAATCATGGGACTGTTTACATATCTGCTGACTTCACAAGACTCAAACACAGTGAAAGTTTTGAAACATGAGGAGAATAAATTGAAGATGACTTCCCTTCTAAGTCTAGTAGAAGCATATTGGAGTCAAACAGGAATGGAAATTAAAACAAAAGTAGATAAAAATCAGGCAGCAACTGAATGTGCCAAAAAACGAAAGAAACAATATAAGATGAAGGATCAGATGAAAAGGCAAGAAATGTGGAAAATGCATAAATATAATTGCAAGTATGCAAAACTCCTGGAAAAACCTCATGTTGATCAGGATCGAATACAGGAATGTTTAAGGAGAGGCTAATTCAAACCAAAAGATGAAAGGTTAATATTGGTGGCCCAAGATAGTGGGCTAGGTACACATTGGTTTACAAAGTCTATTGAACATGGGGGAGAAACAGACAAATGTAAGTTTTGTAAAACAGAATTGGAAACAGTTGCACACCTTGTTGCTGGCTGTGACATACTAATGGTAGAAGGATTGCATACTGAAAGGCATAACAATATGGCAAGATTGTTGCACTGGTGATTGTGCAAACATTATAATATTTAAGTAGCTGAAAAATATTGAAAACATGAGCCACAAAGCATCATAGAAAGTGATGATGTCTCCATCACATAGGATCACTCATTAACAATAGTTCAAAAGATAGATGCAAGAAAACCTAATATAGTGATCTATGAAAAGAAGACAAAAGTAGCATTGATCACTGAATTTGCTACACCACTTTGACTACAGTGTCTTGCATACAGAGAGACACAAAGTCACAAAATATCAAGATTTGCAGGCAGAAACGACAGCAATGTGGAAGAAAGATACCCTGACGGTTCCAATAGTAATAGGAACAATAGGAATTTTAAAAAGGAATCTACAGTCGTATTTAGATATATGACCAATACATGTAACTGTACGAATTGCAGAAGGAGTCATTACTGTGTACATTGTGGGTGTTGCAAAGAGCACTTCTGGCTGACATCAAAGACTGAAACAATAATAATTTCATGAATTTTAATCATACTTTGACTTAGGAATGGGGTTCCATTCCCGTCATGGTATTGGAAACCCAAACAATTTGGAGAAATAAAAAAAAAACATTGAAATAGAATCCACAGCCTTCTGCACCAAAAGCAGTTATGCTACTAATACTGATTTCAAATTCTTCAGCACAGACAGTGACTGCCATTTGCTAAACAAAATAGTTGCACATTGAGAATAGACTTAGCATGAGCAATAGTAAACGTCTCTTCCCTTGAAACTCACAATCCCCTGAAAACACACTGAAACAAATAATTCCCTGAAAATGTACTGAAACTCAAAATTCCCTCATCATTCTCATAGTTGGTGTAGAGGATTCAGGCTCCTTTCTCCACTGAAGCTCGCAATTCCCTCAGCAGTCTAGTACCTGGTATATGGGATTCAGACTCCTGTTCCCAGAAACCAAGTTACAGGCTCAAACCTGATCAAATTAATTGACTAGCCTGCCCCCCGCTAGGGCATTACATACCAAACCTCCATACCTCTCAATCTGTTAGCACAAGAAACCTGGACAAAGCCTAAAACACTAGGGGGATACAGGCCCAAAAATAGGGATACATTTTAAATATTGCTCTTATAGACTTTGAAAGTTGCCAGAATAACAGGATTGGTCTTGGCATGCATTTTCTGAAGGTAATGAAGTCTGAAACTCAAATGTATGGCATTATTTAGTTATTTCAGTCTTCAGTGATTTTATGAGTAATAGGCCAAAGATATGAGGCAAAAATCTGGACAGTTGAGAAGTATGTATACCTCTCAACCTCTTAGCGCAAGAAATCTGGGCAAAGCCTACAATAATGGAGAAACAATAGCCCAAAATATGGACAGATTTTAAACATTGCTCTTTTTAACTTAGAAAGTTGTTAGAATAACAGGATTTAATTTATTTGTGTAGGCATGCATTTTCTGAAGGATATGAAGTCTGAAACACACACACACACACACACACACACACATATATATATATATATATATATATATATATATATATATATATATATATATATATATAGATACAGTATGTCATTATTTAGTGACTTCAATCCTCTGTGAATTGCCAGAAAACCACATTTTTTATGAGAAACACACCAAAACTATGATGCTAAATCTGGACAGTTGAGGGGTATGTTAAAAACACACACACACACACACACCTACCTTCTGTCTACTCTCACATAGCAATGCAAACATACACACACCTACTGTCTTACACAGCAACACACAGCAACACACACTCACACACACTCACACACACACACACACACACACACACACACACATACACACACACACACACACATGTACACACACACACATGCTATCTCTCATAGGAACAGAATGGCTAGTTTAAAATACATGCACACATACACATACATACACACACACACACACACACACACACACACACACACACACACACACACACACACATACACATTAACTTTCTCTCTAGTTTAAATTACATGCACATACACACTCTTACCCTTTCTCTTAATGGAACGGCTTAGTTTAAAGTGCAAGTGTGGAATGTGTTTATTTCCACAGTGGCATGTGTAGAAGGAGAAGATGCCACTGTGGTGTAAGAAGTTTTTTTCTTTTTTGAAATATATTTTTTAAATAAATATTCAAGCCTCCTGGCTAGATTGGGCATCTCCTCAGCCACGGGTCCCTAGGCAACTGCCTATGTTGCCTACTGATGGATCCTGCTCTGTCTTCCTGCCATTTCTGTTTGAATCCCTGACTTTTGGTAGGCTGGCATTTTTGTTTGTTTGTTTGTTTGTTCTACTCAGTGAAGAAAGACAACTTGTTTGGGGAGAACTTTGGTACATGAAGCATCCTAAATGTACCATGCATTAATCTGCCTATATCATCCCACTATTTGACAATCTGTGTATCAAACAGAAAAGCATCAGTGGAGTTCTGATTATGTAACCAAGCATAGTGTATTAATACAACAAAAGAAGCAACATTTGTTGAGACTGTATCTGCACATTCAAGCACACCTCTGAAAGCATGTTTCAAAACCTGAGTCATATCTGAAATAATTTAATTCATAAAGGTAAGGATACTGCAAAATCATCCAAATTGTGTTCACACTGTAAAGTAAATTTCCACATATAGCCTTGAAAATGTAACATTTTAAAGGCTAAATTACTAGAAAGAGGCCTACTTTTGCCTGGAAGAGCCAACGTTTTTCCTTCTTTATTGGTGGGGTGGTAGATTACATGAAGCCAAGGACTTTTTATTTGAGCAGGCTGATGGGAAGACTGCAGCTGTGTCAGCAGTCAAATGAGAAAAGAGACCTGTCATATATGAAGATACCCAATATTTTCTCTGAGCCTTTTTAGCAACTGCTGGAATACATACCGGTGTCTGCATTCATCTTTATTAACATCTTTCAAGGTCGGTGATAGATGGGGGATACACAATGAATTGAGCATCTTGTTCTCTGCAAGTTCATATATCCTGCCTAACTCTGCGGTACTTCCCAACTGCTTCAAAGCATAAAATCACTAAATCTAGCAATTATTTAGAACACAATTGCCCAGAGATTCCTTGATTTTGTCAATGCAAGTGCCTTGGAGCAGCTAGTCAATAACCCCACAAGAGGTGATAATATCTTGGACTTGGTATTAGCCAACATGAGTAACCATTGCAGCATCCCTATAGTATCATCCTCCCTGGTAAGTTCTGACCACAAAGTGGTCACTTTCAAAGTCACCATCTCCCCCAAACCCCCTCTTGCTAGGATCAGTCATAAAATCTTCTCCATACCTGATTACAGCCACCTAAGGGATGGTATAAACAGCTTCACACACACACCCGTAGGAACTGGCACCAATATCCAAAACTACACTAAAGCACCATACAAGCATTTATATAGATGCATAGAATCAGGAATAGCCGACAGGACTAAATCATCCTCCACAAGGATGAGTAAACCTGTCTGGTGGGCATCTGCAATAAATAAACTCTATAACCAAAGGAAAAAAAATTGCTGTCCAAGACCAAGAAGGAGCAGGTGCCCAATTGGAAGCAATGTCTCCTTAGCCTGAACAAGCAAATAAGAGCACTAGTGAAATCCTCCAAAGCAAACTTTGAGTACAAATTGGCCACATCTACTAAAGACAATCATAAGGCCTTCTTCACATATGTCCGCAACCTCAAAGGAAGCACCCAGATCTGTTCAGAACATATATACACCACATATATAAATGCCGTAGATATAGCAAACTTGCTGGCTGACAGATTCAATGAAAACTTTACCCCTCTGTCCCCCCATCAGTAAATCAGGACATACCCAGTACCTGCCCCCTTCCCCTCAGGTCTAGGGAACAGGTCATCACTGCTCTCTCAAAGGCAAAAAAATACAACCTCCATGGGACCCGATAACATCCCAGGCTGCATCCTACATGAACTCAGGCAGGAACTTACAGCACCATTAGGCACCCTATTCAACCAAAGCCTGAGTACTGGCTTCATCATAGCTGAGTGATGGACAGCCACTGTCATCCCTTTACACAAAGCTGGAGCATCCACCGATCCAGGCAATTATAGACCCATCAGCCCAACTAGCCTGATCTATAAGGCCATGGAATGGATTATCATGTACCTCATTAACAAGGACATTGGCAACCTCCAAACACTTGATCCCACACAGTTTGGCTTTATCAAGGGGAGGTCATGTCTGCTAAATTTGGTTGACTTCTTTCAGACAGTCACCAAAGCCATGGATGAGGGGAAGACGGTGCACACCACCTACCTTGACCTAGCAAAAGCCTTTGACACTATTCCCCACTCAAGCATAACAGATAAACTCTCTTAACTAGGCATCAATCCATATGTCACCAGATGGGTAGCAAACTGGCTCACTGGCAGAACCCACGTAGTCAAAATAGGGCAGCCACCTCAAGCAGTAGACCCATAACAAGTGGGGTACCACTGGGTTCTGTCTTGGGGCCTCTGTTATTTGGGATATACTTTTCTGAGGTGCAGGCCAAAACCAGTGGGCTATGGCTGACCAGGTTTGCAGATGACTGCAAGCTGGGTGCTGTCATCAATTCCCCTAGTGATGTGGACATCCTCCAAGACAGTCTCAGTCAGATAAATGACTGGTGCCAGAAACATGGCCTCAAGCTGAATACCAAAAAATGCATCATCATTCCTTTTGGGGAGAGTGACATCCCCACAAAGTATCACATTAATAACAACATCCTAAGCATGCAATAAGTTGTGAGGGACTTGGGCACCCAGGTTAATAGCAACCTGACTTTTGACCACCATGTTGCGTTCATTGAATGGAAAGCCTTCTACATGGCCCACCTCATAAGTAAGGGTATCTCATCCAGGGGCAAGGAGGTCATAACATCCCTGTATTCTTCCCTTATAAGGCCCATTATCA
The DNA here is from genome assembly GCF_019279795.1 of Protopterus annectens. Taxonomy (NCBI): domain Eukaryota; kingdom Metazoa; phylum Chordata; order Ceratodontiformes; family Protopteridae; genus Protopterus; species Protopterus annectens. Next base: position 1,999,116,103 of record NC_056726.1, on the reverse strand, counting down.
AGTACAACACCTCTTTCGGCATGTACCTCACAAAGCACATGCAGCACCTGGAGAGACCACAGAGGTTCCTCACCAGGAGAATCCAGGGCCTCAAACATTTACCATATACAGATAGGCTAAAAGCCCTATCCCTGTACTCAGTTTCATACAGACTCCTCAGAGGTGGCCTCTGTCTGGCATACAAAGTGATCACAGACCCCACCTTAATGGGACTGCTGCATATTTGCAAGTCAAGCTCCACTCAAGTAACCACATGCATCCTGGTTTGTGACATCAGCAAGACTTGTTGGCAAGACAGATTTGTGTCCCAGAGACTCCCCAGTCTATGGAATAGACTTCCTCTCCACATCAAGCAGAGTACCTTTCTAACCCTTTTTAAGTGCAACCTAGATAACTGGATGGGAAACAGAAAATATACCCCTAGGATTCCACCCATGTCCTTGCTGGACAGGGGCATTGGGTGCTCATTTGTCTAAACATGGGCTAAACTCTTGGCTAGGCTTATAAGGGCCTCAGGGCTAATAGCCTATTAACCTCCTGTGATCCTATCTGAGGAAAAGTTAACATTTGTTTGGACATAAGCTTAGGTTCACCTTAAGAATGAACCAGAGTGAGTGGACTCAGAGTCAACTAGGAAATCATCATTATTCTCATTATATCCTTCATCGTTCTCTGAAACAACAGAAATGACTTTAACCAAACCAGCACTAGAGCCATGTATGGAAACACAACCACCAGAATTAGCTGTCTGAAGAACACACTTAGCCAAGAAAACCACATCAGCCTTATAAATAGCTATAATTCAATTATCAGCTGTATGATGAAGCTTCTATTTCTTTTATTCTGAATTTCACTACCAGATGAAAGAATCTCAGACTACTCCTGCACCTAAAGAGTTTGGTCCTCCTATACCTGCACCACATACTGGTACAATCCTGGAGGATGTACCTAGCCCCCATTTCATAGTGCCTGGCAAAGCTCCACCAGAGCAAGATGGGATAAAAGGTAAATGGTCTGCAGACCAAGCAGTGGTCCTGACAGAATCACTAACCATAGGCTGAGGCATATTTTTATTTTGGTTTTACTTTTTAAATGCATCCGGATATGATGGAGGAGGGGTACCAGAGTTAGAATCCATCAAGTCAGGGGAGAGAGAACCTGCTAGAATAATAAACTGACAGTACTGGGTAATGTACCACTATAAGCACTTAAAGTTTCTAGTAATTAATATGTCCCCACACAACCAAACTCTGCCAAACTGTCCTATTATCACAAAAAGCATTTGGAAATGCTGTCAAAATTATTTTACAACAGACAGAAGTTAATGAATTTCCAGTACACAAAGTCTAAACACCAAAGCAAACAACATTCCAAACCAGTGTTAAAAATTAGCTCCGCACACTTTATCGAAGTTAAGCTGTCATAAAATAACATTTAATAGCAATTTAAACTACATTTCAGAGAGAGTAAAATCTCCATAGTACATTCAAATAACTACATTCAAGGTAAAACTTATAGTCTGATGTTAAAAATACAAACACTGAGAAGAGTCATGTGTATTGTAAATAATATATAAATGCTAATAAAATCCAATTTTTGCAATATTTTACTGTCAAAAGATGAAAGTAAAGCAGAGTAACAGCAGTAAAATGTCTGACTGTATGAGACAGCCCACATATACACTGCACGTATTAGAAAAATACTGAAAGTTTCACTAGAAATAGTAAAAACAAGTATTTGTCAAAGATAAAACCCAAATAAACACTGCTACGAGCAGAAATTCCCACCAGAATTACTGTAAACACCAACAGAAATAAAACATTAAAAATAAATATTTTTTAAATAAGCATAAAAAATGGAACGAGAATAATAAATCTAATACTAAAATGAGAGAAAGGGGGTCCCCAAATGGGGTTTATCTGAACAGTAAGCTGGAAAATCAGTACTGGATCCTGTGAAGAGTCAGAGTACTTTCTTCTTTGGATGGCAGAAAAAGACTGAAAATACAGTTGAGTGAGAATTTACTATCAGTATTTCTTACTAAATGGATATCATACTGAGGACTGCCGTACATCTGGCCAGCATACCAAAGCCTTAGGCCCCTCCAGGCACCATACGTCAGACTTAAGTCCTGTGTCCAGGACATAAGGGTACATAAGTGACTTATTAGTGCCTAATCCTCAGAACTGAATTATCCCAAGAGAACCAGATCACCCAAAGAAGAACAGAAAAGAAAAGACATGTGTATCCAGAAATGGGAGAAAGAGGGATCCCTCTGCCAGAGGGCAAGAAAACACAACAGAGAAGGGGAAGGAGGGAAGGACGGAATATAGCAATAGTGAAAAATAGGACATCTACTGTTGTTGCAGTATTGCTTACTAAAGGGAGAGTGCAAAAGTTACTGAAGAGAAAGGGACAACAAAGCAACAGAAGTGCCCTCCAAAAACACATGCAGGATGGCCCTGGCAAATCCAGCTCTGGCAATAGAATATTCATCCAACTTGTAGTGTTCAGTAAAAGTATGTATAGAATATGAAGTAGCAGCTTCCAAAATGGATCTTGCATACAGACCATTGAAAAAAACACCAGAAAAGGCTACTATCCTGGTAAAATAAATATGAATGGAAGGAGAAAGCTGCTTACCATGAAAATAATAATAAAACAAAATGGCCTTAGAAATCCAAGAGGAGATAGTTTGCTTAGAAACAGATAATTTCTTGGTATGAACAGAAACAAAAAGTTGAAAGATTTAATAATATTTTTGTCCTATCCAAATAATATCTGAGATATATATATAAATCTAATGTCTGGAGAGTCCTCTCACCACTATTCTGAGCTGAAGAAAAAAAAAGCAAAATAAATGGACTGATTTAAGGACAAGTCATTGACCACACTGGGCATAAAAGAATGATTGGTGTAAAGAGAAACTGTCTCTGTGAAAAAAAACAGGGGGAACTGCTATGAGGGCATGGAAATCAGAGACTCTGTTGGCAGAAGTAAGAACCACTAGCAAAATAGTATTCCAGGTAAAAAAAATGCAGAGTAGAAGAAGCTACAGGTTCAAAAGGAGGCTGAGTCAACTCTCCCAGAATAAAATTCAGATCCCAACAAGGCAGAATGGACTTTCTTGGGGACCATATTCTTGGGGACAGAATATGAAGGACATCTTTCAAAAAACGTAGTGGATCCAAAGGTTGACAAGTAGAAATGGCTGACAAATGAACTTTAACAGCTAAATATACTAGACCAGAATTGTGCAACTCACACAAATAAGAAAGAGCAGTAGGAATACCTACTAAAAGAGGATCTTGTTCATGTCTGTGACACCAAATAGAAAATAGGTAACATTTTCCAGCCAAGGTTTTCTAGTAAAGAATTTTCTGGCCTCCTGCAAAACTCAAAGCATGTCTTCAGAAAACTGGTGTCAACAAGGAATCAAAACCCTATCACCCAAACAGTCAAATGTAGATTAAGTTGATGAGGGTGAATTACAAAGCTCTTGTCCTGTGCGAGGAGATATATCCAGTGAGGTAACTTGTCATGATTGCCCCTTGCCAGATAAAAATAAAAAGGAGGAACTAATGCTATCTGGGCCAAAAGGGAATCATCAATAAGAGTTTTGGTCTGCCCCACATGATGTTTGGGCAACAGAGGAAGAGGGGGGATAAGGATACGGAAACATTCCTTTTCAAGAAAAAGACATGACATCTACTTTCCAAGCTGGAGAACTCGGCTCTCTGGAAAAGAACCTGGGAAGTTGCCTGATCATGGGGAGGTAAACACATCGTCTTGAGATGCAACCCACCTATAGATAATGTCCAGGAAGACCTCCTTGTGCCATTTGTGAGGATCTGCCCTGAACCTGCTCAAGTTGTTTGCCACTAGGTTGTGGTCTGAGAAAATGTGAATCACCTGAAGAATCAGGTAATATGATAGCAAAGTCTCAAACAAGAAGAGTCAGTCTACAAAGAATGTATGACTTTGTGCCCCCTTGCTTGTTTTTGTACCACATGACAGTAATGTCATATGTGAAAATACTGACAAGACCTGGAACCTAGAAGGAATGCAGGGGTTGAAGTGACAGAAGCAGACTGACATGGTCCTGCAGTCGTTGAGTAAACACATGCCCCAAACCCTGATGTTATTGAAAGAAATTCCCCAACCCAGATCTGAAACATCTGTATACAGCTCCTGCTAGAGGGAAAGAGTTCAAAAAGACTCAGATATCTGATGAATCCACCACAGAACTTTCTGTTTGAGACAAGGCAAAAGACGAATGGGAAATTCCAGAGGATGACAATGTTGACACCAAATTATCTTAAGATACCACAGAAGCTTCTTCATGTGGAGTCTGGTGAAGGGTGTGATGCCACCACAGCTACCAATATGTGATGACCATCAACATGTGTTGTCCCCAATGCTAGACCAGTAATCAAACAGCCTAAATCCTCACCACTAACACTGGAGAGTGACGTGCACTTGGAGTACAAATGGATACACTCAGTATTTCCAGATGCAGACCTCTCTGCATCAAGTACAATTTCCCTTAAGAGCACACAGGGAACACACTCAGCCTGGAGACTGGATGTCTCTTTATCTGTTTCCCTCCAGGTACTCAGCAAGACTACCCACTGGTACAGCTGTAGGGTTAGGTCCTCAGCTGAGTGTCCAAGCCAAGTCCTCCAGCACCCTCTCTTTAAACCCAGTGCTTCATGTCCCTGACCAAAGTAGCTGACACACACACAGTGAGAGATTTGATTTTTCATACACACAATCACACACACACACACACACACACACACACACACACACACACACACACACACACCTGGGAAAGGCTGGCAAAGATGTATCTGCTGTGCCCCCTTCTGCCCAGAGTATAAGGTAGTTATTATTGCCACCAGACACTTCACAATTAGCTAATCTAAGGCCCTTAACAAAAGGGTGTCCAAATTATACTGTGTAATATTACTATTAATGCAAATGGTCATAGTTCACAAAGACGGCTAGACCTTCTGGAGTGACCCACACAGTCTCACAAAATAAATATAAGCACTATGAAAGGTTAGATACTTTCTACAAAGATCAGCCACAATAAAAGTTTTAAATATATTTAATAATAAATATTAAAGGAGCATGAAAATACTGAATATATATTCACAGTAAACCAGAGTTCAAATCACAGGAAATATTAAAAAGAACATTGATGGACAGACTCAGTCAAATAAAGAAAAACAATAACTAAACAAAGTTTTTCTATATCCCTGACTAAATCTAAAAGAATCACTGTCCCTTAATAAGTTATTTACTACTGCAAGGCAAGATGATGTGGGTGAGGGTCTTTCTACTCAGGCTTCCCAAACAGAATACTCAGTACTCTGAGATTTCTCATTGTAATATCTAAAAGATAATTTCCAAGAGGGCTGGCAGAATGAGCTCATCTGGTCACCTGACTCTAGGTTCTCACACAGTATTCCCCTTTGGAGCTGATACAGGAACTTAGCACTGATGGCCACAATGAACATCCAAATGTTTATGACAATGCCTGGGGCCTCCCCTCTTTTCACTGAGCTAACAGACAAAGGCTCTTCCCAAGCCCAGAGGCTCCGGTCCTATACAGCACTGTGAGGTGCATTTTAAGGGTTTAACAGCTCATTTCCATTTCCATTATTTTTCTTAAAGTTAACCTCTGTGGTGCCAGTATCCTCTATTAAAACATATACATTTAATTCAGTTGCAATAATACATGTACATTTCTCTTCATTTCAGCAGGATGCACTGTTGATACTTTTCAACACAAGCAAAGCTCACAAATACATTTTCAGCACAAGCATCTGCATAAAATCAGTTTGATATACAAATGGCATACAGTTCTAATATATTTGTAACACAAGCATCTTGTATAAATCATTTTGATATTCAAGGACATATCATTATTTAAAAAAATCCACTCGGCTATGCTGGCACTTGCCCATATCATCACACACCCCCCAAAGACTCAAGCTAGTTTTTCAAGTAACCCTTGAGAAACATGGCTTGAGAGACATAAGCCTATCTAGGAATATGTTACCCCATTCTCTGCCTTGAGAGACCATCTGCATTGGCATTGCTGACCCCACTACAGTGTTGTGCTATCATGTCATATGCCTGCAATCCTAATCTCCACTTTAATAACTTGGCATTTTGCTGTCTGGTTCTATTTAGCCATGTTAAGGGATTATGGTCTGTAACTATAGTGAATTTCCTTCCATACAGATAAGGTTGAAGTTTCTGAAGTGCCCATACTATGGTCAGAATTTCTTTTTCTACAACTGCATAACATTCCTCTCTGGGTTGGAGTCTATGGCTGAGACATACCACTGGGTGCTCTTCTCCCTCTGTGGAAACTTAGCTAAGTACAGCATCCACCCCATGGTTTGAAACATCCACCTGCACAACAAATTCTTTGCTGCAATCTGAACTAACACAGAGAGTCCTGCCAAGGCTCCTTTAATCTTCTGGAATGTCTGCTCACATGCTGGGGTCCACACTACCTTATCTGGCTTGTTTTTCCTTGTCAGGTCTGTGAGGGGAGCAGCTATGGTACTATAATTGGGGACAAACTTTCTATAGTACCTCACTGTCACTCAGAATGCCCTCACCTGCTTTTTGGTAACAAGGGCAGGTCATATCTGAATGGTTTCCACTTTGGCAGGTAATGGCCTGATCTTACCACTCCCCACTCTATGTCCCAGGTAGGAGACCTCTGCCATGCCCACCAGACACTTACTGGGCTTAATTGTCAACCCTACCCTCTGCAGTCTACCCAGTACCTCCCTGACATGCTGAAGGTGTTCTTGCCAGGAATGACTGTAGATGGCAATATCATCCAGGTAAGCAAGGGCTTAATCCCCCTACTCCTGCTAGGATATGATCTACCAACCTCTGGAAAGTCGCTGGGGTATTTTTCATCCCAAAGGGCATCTTTGTGAACTCATACAAGCTGAAAGGAGTTACAAAATCTGACCTCTCTCTAGCGTTGGGAGTCAAGGGCACCTGCCAGTAGCCCTTGGTGAGATCAATAGTGGTCAGATACTTAGCCCCCACCCAACTGCTCAAGGGTTTCATCTGTCTTAGGCATGTGATAAGCATCCGACTCTGTGTAACTATTTAGTTTCCTGTAGTCAACACAGAACCTGGTGCTACCATCCTTCTTTGTTACCAGCAGCAGTGGGGAGGCCCAGGGACTGCTGGACTCCTGGATTGCTCCCAGTTCCAACATCTCCTGTGTCTCCTCCCTCAGAGTCTGTCTGACTCACTCAGGCACCCTTTAAGGGGCCTGCTTCATAGATCTTTGGGGCCCTGTATCCACATGGTGGTGCACCAGGTGAGTGCATACTGGGTTCCCAGTGAACATGTCCCCAGACTCCTGTAACACTGCTTGAATTTCTTGAACCTCGGTAGGTGATAGCCACTGGGACATTGCTACCCCTTCCACTGAGGTGTCAGTTGAGCCTCACTGAGGAGGCCAGTCACCAGATCCCCCTCAGACTCCTCTTGCCATCACCTGCAAATACTCAGTACAAGGTCCTCCCTATCATGGTAACGCTTCATCATGTTAACATGGTACACCTGTGCCCCTGCCTCCTGCCTAGCAGTTCTACCATGTAGTTAAAATCATTAACCTTACTTACCACATTGAAGGGTCGCTCCCCAGCTGCCTGCAGTTATTGTGTTTGACAGGAATGAGAACAATCACCTGCTGCCCCACAGCATACTCTCTGTTAAGAGTATTCCTGTCATACCCAACCATTTTCTGCTGTTAGACTCCTGCCAGGTTCTCATGGGCCAACCACATGAGCTTCCTAAGCCTCATTCTGAAGTTTAGGACATATGTCACAACAGACTCCTTGTGGGATTCACACTCACCCTCCCACTCATCACAAATCAAATGTAAAGGCTCCCTCACCTTATGCCCATACAGCAACTCAAAGGGTGAAAAACATGTGCATTCCTGGGGCACCTCTCTGTAAGCAAACAATGGATGGTGCAAGTATTTGTCCCACTCCCTCTTAAACTGATCTGCAAGTGCCTGTAGCATGGTTGCTAGCTTAGAGTTTAACCTCTCCATAAGGCCATTAGTCTGGGGGGTGTGGGGTTGTCTTTACGTCTTTCACCGCACAATGCTCCTACAGACATGCCAGCAGGTCTGACATGAAATTGACACCTCTATCAGTCAGTGTTTCACTTGGGAAATACCCTGCTGAAAATCTTTAGAGAAGCATTTGCCATCTTCTCTGCCCCGATGGAGGACAGAGCCATTTCCTCCGGGTATCTAGTAGCATAATTTAATACCACTAGGATATAGTTCTTCCCTGTGGAACGTGGGGTACTCAGAAGCTCCACAATATCCATAGCTACCCTCAAAAATGGCTCCTCAATCACAGGCAAAGGCATCAAAGGAGCTTTGACCTTGTCTCCTGCCTTGCAATTTTTTTGGCACTTCTCACATGTCCTGCAGTACTCTGTTACATCCCTGGCAATCCCAGGCCAATAAAAGTTCTGCATAAAATGTCTCCTGGTATGTTTTATGCTCATATGACTTGCAAAGGGAATGTCATGGACTATGGCGAGAAGTGTCAGATGGTAGGCTATGAGTACTACCAACTGTTATAGTACCTTACCTTCTAGCTCTCCCTCAGAGGTCCACTCTCTATACAGTAACCTTTTGTTCTTTTTTTTTTTAATTTCTCCAAATCCTTTGGGTTTCTAATACAATGACTGGAATGGACCCCATTCCTAAGTCAAAGTATGATTAAAATTCATGAAATTAGTATTGTTTCGATCTTTGATTCAGCCAGAAGTGCTCTTCACAGCACCTGCAGTGTGCCCAGAAATAACTCCTTCTGCAATTCATATGGAGTTACATGTATTGGTAACATATCTAAATAAGAATTGCAGATTCTTTTTTATAAGACCCATTGCTCCTACGTCTGTTGGAACTGTCTGGGTATCTTTCTTCTACATTGCTCTCATTTCTGCCTGGAAATCTTGATATTTTATGACTTTGTGTCTTTCTGTATGCAAGACACTGTAGTCAGTGTGTGTAGTGATTTCAATGATCAGTTCTACTTTTGTCTTCTTTTCATGGACCACAACATCGGGTTTTGTTGCATCTATCTTTTGAACTGTTGGTAATGGGTGATCCCATGTGATGTAGACATCATCATTTTCTATGATGTTTTGTGCTTTGCTCATGTTTCCAGTGTTTTTCAGCTACTTCAGTATTATAATGTTTGCACAATCCCCAGTACAACAGTCTTGCCACATTATTATGCTTTTCAGTATACAGTCCTTCTACCATTAATATATCACAACCAGTAACAAGGTATGCTATTGTTTCTAATTCTGTTTAACAAAACCTACATTTGTCTGTTTAATGGACTATGTAAACCAACATGTACGTAGCCCACTATCTTGGGCCGCCAATATTAACCTTTCATCTTTTGGTTTGAATTCGCCTCTCCTTAACCTTTCCTGAATTCCATCCTGAACAACATGAGGTTTTTCCAGGAAATGTCTATATTTGCAACTATATTTATGCATTTTCCACACTTCTTACCTTCTCATTTGATCCTTCACCTTATATTCTTTCTTTTGTTTTTTGGTACATTCAGTTGCTGCCTGAATTTTATCTACCTCTGGTTTGATTTCCATTCCTGCTTGATTGATATGATTCTGCTACACTTAGAAGGGAAGTCATCTTAGATTTATTCTCCTCATGTTTCAAAACTTTTGAAGCATCCTTCTTGTTTTTCTGTCTAATCTATTCAACACCTTTTGGCACCATTCAATTATTCCAAAACTGTTAAGTTAGGACAGGAAGAGCAAATTGTTTATAGCTTTAATTTTGTTCATAGATGTCAATGCTGTTTTCAGGATTAATTTAAGTCTTCTAAAATATTCCTAAGTTTTATTCATATTTGTTCATGTTTTATTGTTGATACTTCATCAAGTCCCAAATATTTATACACTCCCTCTTGCTCAAGTTCTTTTATATCACATTCTTGTCCCAAAATGATGTTTCCTGGTGCTGCAGTTTTCTTGCTTTAACGTTTGCTTCTGCACATTTATCAAGACCAAATGACATTCTTATATCATCTGAAAAAGTTTTGACTACTTGCAGTTGTGCTTTCACTTCTTCATCTGATGAACTATACATTTTTAAATCATTGACAAGGAGAAGATGTGAGGGCTTTACACTGTGTTGCTTTCTGGGAGCCAAATTATAGCCATGGCCTAATCTGTTAAGCAGACAGCTTAATGGGTTATAGGCAAGGTAAAAGAGCAATGGTGATAGAGTCACCCTGGAATATTCCCCTTTGGATTTTTATCCCTGGAATAATAAGCTGTCCTTTATCATGGCTTAACTGCAAAGTGGTTTGCCACTGTTTCATGGTCACTGTGATGTAGTTTATCAGTGTAGGGTGTTATCTTATATATTTTTAAACACTCTTTTATTCCTGAATGTGGGACACTGACAAATGCTTTTTTTGTAGTCAGTCCATGCCATATTTAGATTCTTCCCCTTTTTACAGTTCTCTGCTATGACTTTAACAACAAATGATCCTTTGTTCCATATGACATTCTTTTATTGCCCTTTTTTTATATTGACATAATTGAGGTTTCTTCTACATGAGTATAAACTCTGTCGGCATCAATTCCAATGTATAGTTTATACGTCATCGGAAGGCGAGTTATTGATCTAAATTTTTAGAGTAATTTGCAGGTTCACGCTTAAGTAGGAGCATTGTTTTTCCTGTTGTTAACCAGTTTGGTGTCTGTTTGGGGTGCACATACAAGTAGTTCTTACTCATGGCTTAATCTTCGTGCAAAGATGGTAATACTTTTAACCAGACGTTAGGTACTGCATCTGGGCCAGGGGATTTCCAATTAGACACTTTTCTTAACTTTGCTTCAGTTACTCCGCTAGTTACTTCATCCCATTTCATATCCTGTACCTTTGAACTTCTTATTCTTTCTTTTACTTCTTCTATTTATTTAGCATTTTTGTTATATTCCACAGTATTTTCATAAATACTTCTCTAATATGTATCTGTTTCTTCTTTTTTGGTGGTCTTTCAATTCCTTTTACATTGTTTCCCAGGTCTCTATAAAACTTTTTTGGGTTATCAATAAATTGCTTATTTTGTACTTTTCCTTTATATTTATCTGTGTATATTCTAAGTTTTTCCTGCCTGTGCTGATATTTTTAGTTGATTATTTGCAATAGTGCGTGATGAATCCTGATCCGTTATATTACTGTGCATTGCTTTTATCATGTCTATCATTCTGAGTATTTTTGTTGATGTGTTCCCTCTTCTATACTCTTCTAACAGTGACACTTCTTGTCTTAATTGCTTTATAGTTTTCTCTATTCGATACTTCCATGATGGTATTCAATTTCTCCTTTTCCTTTCCCTTACTACCCTGTGTTCTTGTGGTAGAAATGTATCTGTTATTAATTTAGCTGCACAGTAATATATCCTGTTTACTTCTGTTATTTGGCATGAATCTCTATGGGCAGTCCTAATTACTGTGTTCAGTTGTTTTATCAAACTTCTAACTTTTGGGGTTTTATTGACCTTCTGCAGTCTATTTCTTTCATTAATCTTAAAATGTCTGTCTGTATTAAATCAAGCAACTTTTCTCTTAGCTCACTTTCTTCTAAACTGAGGAAACATTTTTGTTCTCCATTTCCTGCGAGTATTTTATAGAAAGTTCTATAGCATCTTCCTGTGCAACATTCTCTTCAATTTCATCCTGTGTCATCCGTTGCTCTGTCATATGGGAACTCACTGGCTTATCTCTCCTCAATATTGACTGTGTCCGTGTTGCCTCAGTTTCCAGTATACAGATTCCCCTTTTTCCTGGAGAATCAGGAGCCTTCATAGCTACCTCCTTCATGCCTCTAAGTGTAGAGTCTGAGAGCTGAGCCTGTCTCAACTCTGTCTTTGTAACTGTTCCCAGCTCCCCTTCCACAGGACGTCTGGTATCCTCTGACAGCTATATCTCACTGTCAACCTGGGTATTACTAATCACCCCTGCCCTTGCAGTCACTCTGTCCAAGGGAACATCAGTACCCACCAGCAGCTGTGGCTCACCTTCAGTCTCAGTTCTACAGGGTAACTCCCTCGGTGAAGTAGCCACATCACCAGTCTGGGCTTCAAGTGTGCTGGGTCTCCCCCAGGCTACCAGATTCACATGGCTATCTCCAAGCCTAACTGCGTGTCACTGAATGCACACAAGGTACTGGATTATCAAAATCATTCCCTATCAAGACATCTGCAGGGATATCCTCAAACACACCTACTTGCTTGCTTCCTTTTCCACCCTCCCAGTCAAGGTGAACCCTGGCCAAAGGCATTTGGAATGGTATCTTTCCTAAAGCTCTGACTGGAGTGGACTGCCCAAGCAAGTACTACTCCTCTTTAACCACTGCTGGCTTTACAATGGTTATATCAGTGGATGTGTTTCTCTTGGTAGTGGCCTGCTGTCCATCCACCAAGACTGCATATAAATTCTGCTGGTAGTTTGGTACACCTGTTGTCTCCAGACAATTTACCATTGACATTCTGTTGTTCCCACTTGCTGGCTCCCCTACCTTTTGTCCCCACTTTGCCTCCATGGACATCTATATGCTACATGGCCCCACTGTTTACATTTAAAACATTTAACCCTTGATCCTTGCCATGTACCTGAACTAGTGGCTTCCCCTGTTACTGGCAGACTCGGTTGGGGCGATTTAGGCTGCCCACCTTGGGTTCCTTTATATCCATATGAAGCACTGGGTATTCTTTTCCTGTACAGTGATGCTCTGCTTTATAGCATAGGTCTTCTTTTTCCCCAACTCATCTGAAGAGTTGCATTTCCTGTCTGCCAACCAGATTCCCATGACCTCAGGCAAAGTGCTGAGGGCTTGTTCCCTCACCTAAAGGTCTGCCAGCCCTTGAAAAGTGTTGACCTGACACACATTCACCCACCTATGAAAATAAGTGCTTAATTCAGCAATATAATCAAATACACTTTCATCTGTCTTGCGTCTATGCTCATGAAACTTTATTCTATAAGCTTCAGGAGTTAACTTAAAACATTCCAATAAACAATTTTTAACTGTATTATAATTTAAACAATCAGTATCAGACAATTTAGAAATAACAGTTACAGTTTTACTGTGGATTGAAGGGGTCAGGAACCATACCCAGAGCCCTTGGTCAACATTATACTGTTTGCATACTCTTTCAAATACATGAATAAAAATATCAAAATTATCAAATTTGTGGTACTGAGGAAGAAGTTTACTGACCTTAATTGCTTCTGAGGTATGGATACTCCCTTCCCCATTACCTCCATGACCCTGGAAAAGAGTCAGCATTTCCTTTTCATATTGCCTCTGCCTCTCATTTTCTTTGGCTTCCAGATGTCTCAGCCTCTCTTTTTCTTCAGCCTCCAAATTCAGCATTCATTCTGATGATTCTAATTCCAGTCATTTGGCCTCCAGTTCAAGTCTCCTTACCTCTAGATGGATTTTTAAGTCCTCTCAGGAAAAGTTGAACTGTCCTGTTTCTGAGGGCTGTAAATTCCCATCACCAAACTGGTTATCCTCCTGGTTGCTGGTCTGTGCTGCAGCTGCGGTTAAGGCTGAAATCATTTCCCATTTAGTCAGGTTCACATGCCCAGTACTTTGACTTGGCACACCTCAGCCAACTGTTTCCTTGTCATCTTGCCATAATCCTCTGCTGACATCCTTGCCTGATCTCCCTGACTAAGTAAGCAAACAAAAAGTAAATAAATAAAACTATTATGCTATGAAACTCTGAAAGTTTACTTTGTGGCTGCAGGAGACTACAAACACCTTATTTAGTGACCACTGCTTACAGACTAAAGTAATTAAATATTCACACCACTGCTCACCAGTATGTGATGTGATATAATCCCACCACACTGCCAACCAATAATGTGATGCCCACTACTGCTTCCAATATGTGATGGCCACTAATATGCATTGTCCCTCACCCTTAGCCAGTAATCAAGGAGAATGAATCCCCACCGATACTGGAGAGGGACATGCACTTGGAATACAAATGGATTCACTCAGTATTTCCAGATGTAGATCTCTCTGCATCAAGTACAATTTCCCTTAAGAGCACACAGGGAACACACTCAGCCCAGCTTCTAGATATATCTTTATCTTTAGCAGGGAAAGGAGTTAAAAAAAAGAAGAAGGAAATAGCCTGGGAAAGCCAATCAAGTATAAATGACTGATAAGTCCTGTTCCACTGACACTGGGCTATTCAAAACCTTCAATGATAAACCTAGCAGGTGGAATGCATCATAGTCAGCAAATCACACAGGCTGCATCTGCAGCACACCACTATAAAGTATACATACACCCTTCAATCTGATTTTTTCCACATAATCTGCACCACTGCAGTACACACTTGGGAATTTTAACTAACAAAATGATAGGGGCTGCTGCTGCTCTGCTACATCTGTATGTGCTAGAGGCTGAGGTCAGTGCTAGTGCTGATGTTAACAATAGGCCTAGACTGAGAAGTAAAGAGTGTTCAGACCCAGGGCAACCTTCCAGATGCTACATGAGCTGGAGATAGTAGAGTGCTAAAGGATAGACAGGACATACTACAAGAACTCACTGAGCTTTGCCACCCTCAACTCAGACCCAGAGCCAAGAGAGGGGAACCTATCCCAGTAGAAACAAAGATATGTGTAGCCCTTAGAATACTAGCTACAGGTACTTTTCAAAGACCTACTGGGGACATGATGGGGGGGGGGGTCTCACAGACATTTGCATCCAGAGTACTCCACCAGTTCCTGGCTGCCATACAAACACATACCAGTGAGCACATACATTTATCCCACACCACTGAGGAGAGGGCCAGCAATATGCATGTCTTCCACCATGTAGCACACTACCGTTGGGTACTGGGTGCTATAGAATGCACTCATATGCACATCAAAGCACCACCTGGTGAGGAGGATAGAGTCTACATTAACCAAAAGGAGTATCACTCCATCAACTGCCAGGTCATGTGCAATGCCCAGGGCATTATCATGAATGTGTGTGCTGGCAGCCCTGGCAGTTTTCATGATTATCATGACTCATACATCTGGCATGCATCACAGCTATACCAGACATTTGCCAGAGGAGGCATCCCATATGGCCATCTACTGGGGTATGCTGGCTATGCACTGGAACTGTGAATGATGACACCCATCAGAAATGCACAAACACCTACTGAAGAATGCCATAATGAGGCACAAACACAAACTAGGGACATCATAGAGTGTGGGTTTTGGGCTGCTCAAGTCACAGTTCCGCTGCCTCGATATATCTGGTGGAGTCCTGCAATACTCTCCAGCCACATGTGCACACATGTTCACAGTATGTGCCATGCTACACAATATGATCCTGTGGAAACAGCTGCAGCAGGAACATCACAGGGAAGGGACAAACAGCCCCTCACCATTGGCAAGGTCCCATAGCCACAGGGGGACTTGGAGGAGGAAACCTCCTAAACCTATCCCTGTAGGCAGATATAGGCATGCCCAGTATGCCCTGGCCTTGGCAAAGTGGCAATGCACAGCACATGCACTGACATCATAGGGACCTAGGGACTGACACCTCACTCCAACTCACATACATAGTAAAAAGAATGCCAGCCACACCACGCAACCTGTACCTTACCATGTATTGGCTGTGTACTGCATGCATACGACAGAGTCAGCCCTGAAGCACTGTTATCTCAACTGCTGCAGGCACAAGGTAAGTCACTCTTCTTTACAACAAATGTATTGGGTAGTAGATAATGGTAGCATATGTATGGACCTCGAGCATGTATGCAAGGGAATAGAGTGGGTTACTGGGATGGTTTCTGTTCCCAGTGTCCATATGTACTAAATGCTGGGAGTATTTATATATCTGCGAGAAACAGAATTATTACATATGAAGGGCATGTCACTTGTAACACTGGTGGGTGGTTTATATAGCATTATGTAAAGCCTACAATGCATTTTATGTAGGCAAAACAGAAAGGAAATTCTGTAAAAGGATTTATGAGCATATATATGAAATTGAAAACAGGAATTCCAATAATGCCTTATATAAACATAGTATGACATGCCAATCAGCTAGATTTTATTTTTTTATTGGAGGTTGTTCTTGTAGATAAAAGAGGGGAGCCATGGAAACTGAAAATAGAACATAGGAAACTGTATTGGCAAATTATTTTGGAAGTCAACAGATTTCCTGGTATGAATTAAACAGTTTCCATAGCTCCTGTGTTGAAACTTATGGCTGTTAGGCTTTGACGTTTACATTTTATGGCCACTAGCTAGAGTTCTAGATTACGTATATGTAGTACATGGGGTAGAAGGCATTTTATTAAACAAGTGGTCTTAACACTAGTTTTATGTATACATTTTTTATATTTTTATATATACATTTTTATATTGATGTTTCATATTTATGAAGTATGTGGATTTCTGTGTTTTAAATTATTTTTCAGTACCATATATTGTGAAGTAGGATTATTTTGACTTTGATTTTGTTTTTAATTGAATGATTTTAATTAAATAATTATTTCAGTGCTGCAATTGGTGGTTGTATATTGTATATCGTATAAATATATGGGGTTCTGGAATAGTTGGATACATCTGATGAAGTCTTTTTTAAGGATGAAAATGCAGTGACTTGCTGAGCATTAATGTGGATTTGTTTTGTGGATTTTATATGACTTGATGGTTACTGGATTGATAAATTTATTTCATTTTCTTTGCTGAATGTTGGTCATCCTTCCTGGGTGCCCATTCACAATTGTTTGGGCTACTAGGATACCTACAGACAAATGACAGTTATGTGGGACAACAAGAACTCTCTGCCCAGTACTGGCCACCCCATAATATGCAGTAGGCCCCAAGGCAGTAAAATCCACTGTGCTATGAGGGAAATGGCAAACAGCAGGGTCATAGAACAGATGCATGACTGTCAGTGCTAGAGTCCCTTATCCCCAGCATACCCATGTTCCCATACAACTGCAGTAACATTATGTTTGCAAGGTAATAGCAGCAGACCACACAATCCCAGGGCTGTCCCAATCAACCTGGTGACATTCCATTTCCATAATATGCAGAGGTCAATGTGCTATGTATGTCTGTGGTTGATAGTGTAAGGGATTAAACTACACTGTCTGATGCCTGTTGTGGCTTAGTGAGCTAAGTACATTATCATATGGTTGATGGTGTTCATGGTTCAAGACTGGCTGTGCCTATTATTTTGCATGTGAGTTACACCTATGGTAGGAGTTCTACAGACTGTACATATGTCACTATTTGTTACTGCAAGAAAGCTGGACAAAGCCAGAGACAATGGAGGGACAGGGGGCCATAGGTATGGACAGTACACAGCTCTGAGTAACCTAGATGGTGGCTAGTAGAACAGCAGGTTGTAAAAAGCCAGAGTAGTAGCAGGATGTAAAGATGTCACGTAACTGTGTCAGTACTTACAAGTCAGTAGTCATCATACCTCTCAAATGTACTGAGTTTTGCAGAATGTCCACATTTTTGCCTTATATTTCTGGTCCATTTTTCATAACAGTGCAATCAATAAAAGTTGACATTAGAGAATAATGACAGACATTTGAGATGCAGACTTCATACCCTTTAGAAAATTCATGCTAATACAAAACCTGTTATTTTACCAACTGTCTAAGTTTGTAAGAGCAATATTAAAAAACTGTCCCTATTTTTGGGCCTGTGTCCCACTTTTATATATGGCTTTGTCCAGATTCCTTGATCTAAGAGGTTGAGAGGTATGGGCACCATCTAGTATTACAATACCACTACAACACAAATTGTCTGAGGACCACAGCAGACATATGGGGCGCAATGCTGGACATCCTGAAAAACAAGTAGAGTCAGAGGTGTGAAGTCTGTAACCCTGTGTGTGGTGTTATATCTTGTACCCGAGTCACAGCATACCTACAACTACATAGAGCAGCAATTGCGGACAAAGCCAGGAACAGGAGTGGGACAAAGGCCCACATATAAGGACAAGGATGAACTACTGGCCAGACAAATGTAGAAAGTGCAGAGTAGAACAGGTCATGCAGTAGCATGGGTTCTCTGCTGTGTACAGAGTCAGTAACTCAAATGTCTGTCAGCAGTTCCTCATGTCAAACTATAATGATTTGCCACTGATGTACCAGGAAATCACATTGCTATGTAAAACATACCAGACATATGATGAAAAACCTGTTCCATTTAATACACTCTGTAAACACCCTAGGTATGAGTCAGATATTAAGGCCAGCACACAGCTGGGGAATCCCTTTGGTACTATAAGTACTTGTAAGCACTGACGGTCACAATGGGCATGCTCCTACACTTTGTTAATTTCAGCCCATGTCTAAAGCCTCATTTGCCTATAGAACTGAGATGCCACTATATCTCTGTGCATACAGACAGCTATGTATACCTGTCTCTCCCTATCCCCATCAGACATGATTACTCTTATCTATCAGTATGTGGCACATATAATATATATATGTATCTGTAGAGTTTGATATAGATACATATATACAGGTAATACATAATATATATATATATATATATATATATATATATATATATATATATATATATGTAGAGAGAGAGACAGAGAGAGGAGGAGGAGAGAAAGAGGGATAAAGAGAGAGAAAGAGACACTCAGAAAGGTATAGAGTGATGTAGTACTGCAGCCATTTGCACACCAATTGTTACCATTGGTATGTGCAACTAATATGGTGAGCTGTAGTGTGTATTAGTAGGTAGCTAGGGGTTCTAATCTCACATCAGCCACCATGTGTGTGTAGATATTCCACATATAGCAGTATATACATGCCCAACAGGCCTATGTCTGTGCAATGGTCAATCATTTTATGGCCTTGTGACTAGTGTCCTCCACAACAGTGTCCTCCCTGTCAACAGTTGCTGATGTCATCTACCCCAACAGCAGTAGTAGACACTCACCAAACACATAAGCTCTGTGGTGCATGCAGTATGTACGTAGCACTATACTCTATACATCTAGATAGGTAGGGGATCTAATAGCAACTGTGTAAGTGAGTGTGTGTGTGTGTGTGTGTGTGTGTGTGTGTGTGTGTGTGTGTGTGTGTGTGTGTGGGTGTGTGTGTGTGTGTGTGTGTGCATGTGTGCGTGCACATAAGTATATCCCCTTGTAGTAGTGTGTCTGTCTTACCTACTGTATGTGTGTCCAACACTAATACATTTTAAGGCCCATGCCTACCTGTTAACCTCCATATTGCCTTACTTTATAGGGCCTGCTGATGTCATCCACCTTAGAAGCACAGTTAGACACTCTCCAAACACAAAAGCTCAGTGGCACATACGATAAGTATGTACCACTATAGTATATACATCTAGATAGATAGGGGCTCTAATCCCAACAATGCCAACTCTTTGAGCATGTGCACATAAGTATATCCCCTTGCAGCAGTGTGTCTGTCTTGCCTATGTGTGTGAAATGCTAATACATTTAAAGGCCTGTGCCTACCTGTTAATTCCCACATTAGCTTACTTTACAGGGTCTACTGATGTCATCTACCTTAGAAGCACAGTCACACACTCTCCAAACACAATAGCTCCGTGGCACATGCAATAAGTATGTAGTACTATAGTGTATATAACTAGATAGGTAGGGGTTCTAATTTCAAAACTGACAACTCTGTGAGTGTGTGTGTGTGTGTGTGTGTGTGTGTGTGTGTGTGTGTGTGTGTGTGTGTGTGTGTATGTGTGTGTGTGTGTGTGTGTGTATGTGCAATGGTTATACAATTTTAAGGGCCTGTACAAACCTGTTAAGCCCCCATTGGCAACCTTTACAGTGCCTGCAGATGTCATCCACCTGAACAGTAGTGGCAGATGCTCCAAAAACACATAAGCTCTGTGGCTCATGCGATACATGTGTAGTGCTATAGTATGTATAACTAGACAGGTAGGGATTCGACTCTCAACAAGGGTAGTTCATGAGTGTGTGTGTGTGTGTGTGTGTGTGTGTGTGTGTGTGTGTGTGTGTGTGTGTGTGTGTGTGTGTGTACATATCCCCTTGCAGCAGTGTGACTGTGTTAGGGTTACCACCTGTCCTACTGTGCAAGTTGCAGTCCATGTTTGGCCAGGTGTGTCCTGTGAAAACAACTAAAACAATACAATTGTACTGAGAATGTAGGACATCAAACATTTTTTAAATTTTTCTAATAGTTGCATAACACAGTAATTTTACATTAGAAATGCCTACATGTTATGAGAAAATGTTTAATCTAGGCAAATGCTACAAAATAAGCTGTTATATGGGCAAAAAGTGAAGTTCTGTCTGTTGTACTTGCTGTGGGTATGGTTTGTTCTGCCAACTCTCACTATACTATAAAAATTGTCCAACATTGGGCATTTGGTAACGTGGCAGCACTAGTCTTTCTTTCCTATTTGTGTGTAATATGTATGCATTTTGAGGCCCTGTGAGCATCTGCTGCCCCTAAATAACCCACATGTATCTAGGCATGAATGCTACCCACCACCACCTACATTTGTAGGTACTGACCAAGTTTGTGAGTGACTGTAAGTTGGATGCTGTCTGTCATTGACTCCCCAAATGATGTTAACATACTGCAAGTTGTTCTTATATCAACTATGGACTGGTGCCAAGGTCCTGGTCTCAAGCTAAATGTAAAAAAAAAACTGTATCATCATACCATTCGGCAAAGACACGGCCCCACTGTTTACCACATCAACGGCAACCCCATAAACACACAGCCTGAGTTGAGAGACCTGGGTACTCAGGTTGATAACAATTTCACATTCAACTATCATGTAGCAGCAGTGGTCAGAAAAGCCTTGTATGTGGTTCATGTCATAAGTAAAGGGACTGCATCCAGAAAAAGGTGGTCATTACCTCTCTATATTCCTCACTCCATAGACCAATATTTTACTACAACACCCCATTTGGTATGTACTTATCCAGACATCTGCATCAACTGGAAAGGCCATGGAAATGCCTCACAAAGTTAATCCATGGCCTCTAACACCTGTCCCATGCAGACAGGCTCAAATCACTATTGCTCCACTCAGTATCAGACAGGTTACTCAGAGGTGGGTTGTGTCACATCTACAAGGCAATGTTGGACCCTGCCCTACTACAGCTGCCCCATATCCATAAGTCTAACTCCTCGTACATTACCTGCACAACAGGCCTGAATCAGATATGTGACATCAACACAACCTGCTGAAGAGACAGGTTTGTCTCCCAGAGGCTGCCCTGTCTCAGGAATACACTTCAATACACGTCAAACAGAGTACCATGTTGATCCTCTTCAAGCGCAACCATGATGAGTGGATGGGAAATCAAAAATCTGCTCAAGGGGTCCCACTTGTGTTCCTGATTGATGGGGCAACAGGTGCTGACTGATGTTGCTTTCTGGGGATAAACTAATAGCTAGGATTGTAAGAGCCTCAGGGCCATTAGTCTAGTAACCTCCTATGATCCTATGAGCCTATGATCCTACTGAACTCCCAGATGACATGTATCAAGAGTAGCATGCTGTATCGTGGGGTATGCATGTAAGATTATGCTGTCTGCCCCATTGTCCCTGACACACTGTTCTACATGTACGCAACTAGGTAACCATACATATATATAGCCATACCTTGTTGAAGTCACATTTTTGCATTGCCACCATGCCACCCTGAGCTGCTATATTGGCACCAGCACTCCATGGTGTAGACACACAGACCCCTGAAACAGAAACATAAAAAAGGTGTGGGAGACAACAGTCAGTCAGCAATACCACCACCAATGCAGCACCATGGAACAAAGGTACATACACTTTGATGTGTACTCATGACACATGCCAGCAGACAGCACCTTACAGGGCTTAACACTACTGCACTACAAACTGTTATTAAATGTACTACAGTCACTCTGTTCATCAGACACATATTTGCACATCCCTGCATCAATGATATGGATGACAGGGATGGGGCACAGGTATCATCACATGCAGAGGGTGTGGCGTGGGGCTGCTAAAGGCCTAGGCTGTGCCATGCAATTGACATTGTGTGTGTGTGTCTGGAGGGGTGCTGGTCAGCTGAGCCATGGAGAGGAGCTGTATGTGTCTGTTGGTGAACTGCATGTGACAGTGATGTGTGAGTGTGTGCGTGTACACCGTCAAGTCATGTGCTAGTGATACACGAGGCTGTACTGGACAGCTGTGGACCATACATGGCAGAATGTACAGTTCACTGTCTCCAGCCACAAACACGGGAACTGATGCTGCCAGGAGTGGCACTGGCACCACCAGTCAGGTACGGTACTATTTGGTGATGGTGACTGGCGTCTACTGGCTCCATGTCTCTTATGGGTCCACCCAGGACAATGTGCCCATGGCCTGCCACACTGTGGTGTGGACAGCACCCTCCCTTTTGTAGTGCTGGTGGTACTGCCACTAGGGGAGCGTGACTGTGCATGGCCACATGGACTCTCAGCTGATGTTGGTGCTGACCTACGTCCACATGTCCATTGCCCTACTCCCACCACATGTTCCAGCACAGACAATGTGCAGTTGAGGACTGACAATGCCTCACCCCACTGTCTCTCCACTACATTGGCGAAATGATGCATGGCATCACCAGTGTTGTGGATGGAGTCATGGATGCTAGACAGTGATGCATGCATTATCCTGTGCATCCAACTGGTGTCACATTCAAAATGTGCCTGTGCCTCCATGATGGACCGAAACATGTGCCGAGTGACTTTTGATATAATACCTGTGACAGGTGGTGGATGGGCAGCAGTCCTCCTTTGAGCACCCTTGTCAATCTGCCTGTGTGGGACCTAACAAGCTCTCTGGCTATGGCTAGTGTCTACAGTCACAGATGCCATAATCACCACACTTTCCTGTTCAATGCCTCCTCCCTCTGACTGTCAAATATCTGTGGCCACAGGGGGCTGGGTATGTATGGCCATACTGACTGTGTGCGGGGACATTGGGGGAGGAAGTGGGATGTCAACCCATGGGACAGATTCACCCCCCAAGAAAACCACCTTTGCCTCACTATGGCCACCATTATCATCAGAGTCCGATGAGACATCAGGTTGTGAGGGGAACAAACTCCAACCCCCACACCTGTGAGGTGGATGACAACATGACTACATTAATACATGCACTGTTATGTCTGCTGATCGACACACACATACACACACACACACACACACACACACACACACACACACACACACACACACACACACACACACACACACACACACACACACACACACACACACACACACACACACACACACACACACACATACAGATGAGGTGCCACAAGTGCATTATACATACCACACCTTATTACTGATCCCATGCACAACACACAAGCAGACCAAACAGACACAGACAAGACAGGCCCTTAACAACATGCAGTGCAGCTATGTCCAGTTAATGTTGCCAGTACTATACACCTGTGAGATAAGTGACATGTCAGTGCATTTTATGGACCTTCACCTAAACCACAGTGCATCTGTCTCCACCACATTATTGCCACCTGTATAGTAGTCTGCATACACCTTCACAAAATATGTGCACATATGTTACAGCTCCTGCAAATATGCTACTGTGATTACAAATTCAATGCACTGCAGTGAACCCCTCCACAACTGAACATACAAGTATTGTACTATGGGTAAGCTTAACAGTTGTGTTCATGGAAAACTGGCAGCCCTTAACATTCCTAGGGTATAGATGTGCCATAACAAAACAGTTTCACACTCAGTTACAAGATACTGGACTCCAGCCACACCAGCTGTACCTATGGAATTGTGGGGAAGAGGTATTGTCAGCAAACACAAATTTGGCATTGGTACAGGATAATATGTGCATATAGCAACATGTACAGTACAAACTGTGATACTGCCCACGTTCCTGACATTCTGAATATGTGTGCACATGTGTGCGCTATAACCCCCCCCAAATGTAGATTGACCTGACATCCATGTACAGGTATATAGAGCCTCCCACTATGACTGCTACAGTATTAAAGTGATGACCACAGGAGGCTTACCTGGATACTCCTCTGCTGTGGAAGCTACACTCACCTCCATAATGTATAGGTTGATGGATGCTTGCAAGCTGGTGGCTGAACCTAGGTTTGCCAGGAACTCCTCTGTGGCTGAGAGTGGTTGTTGTGTTACAGGCCCTCCAATGGTGCCAGCATGGTCCCTTGCCACAGCTGCAGCCCTTTGCCGTTCAGCATTTATCATGTCTGTGGCCCGGTGTTGGACCGGATCATAACTTCTTTCCTGTAGCCCTATGTGATTTACTGATGCAACGAGGTCTGCCAACAGTGCAGGGTGCTGTTCCTGATTCTGGCAACTCCTTGACAGCAGGATGTTGTGATGCAGTCTGAGGCCGTCAACTATAACTTCATTCTCAGCTGCAGAAAAAGGTGGGTTCCTCCATCTGTACATCACTCCTAAAAGACAAGAAGAGGGGAGAACATCACAGGACCACATACATTGCTCTCCATTATGTACACACCCTGCACATCCACATTTGCCAACACTATCCCCCACTAATTCCCACATGATACCCTGCCATCTATCACCACAGGATGTATGTGGCTATCATCAACATAGTGGCAATACATAATGCATTGCCCACCTCATCCTGCTGTTTACTGCTACTTGCTACATGTTTTCTAAGGTGTTCAACTGCATCTTTTCTGTTGCACCTATTACTGCTTGTTTATAGCCTGCCTACATTGTATGCAGTAGTGTAAGCCTCCTACGTTTGTTTTAAGCACCTGCACTGTAGGCCCACCCCTTTGGTCTCCCTGGCCTTCCTCTCTCAGATTCTGACAAATATGGTTTGAAAATGCCCTACAGTTTCCCCTGCCAGTCTGGTTGATATGGGCATCCTGACACAGTGTAGCAGCTGTCTCATGTACATGGACAACCATCTAAAACACCACCAAGGAACACAATTTGTGAGAGATGCAATGACATTAGGAACCTACAGTCCATGCTCTCTCCCTCTCAAGCCCACATATCTGTCACCAAAATGGTTGTCAACACAATCAGTGCACCTCACACACCACCCACACCTACATAGCATACACCTACATATGTGGAGGTCCTCATCATAAACATCCCCAAACAAAGGAGACCTGGCAAAAATGCACACAAACTGCAAAGCCCTCCACACCACATACCATGCATAGCCACACACCTGTGTCCCACAGCCACTAAGGCATCATCATAAATCAAACATATTAGTCATAGGAGACTTCATTGTGAGACACACAGATGTGACTCTCACCAGGCAGTATATGGTGAAGGTCATGATTACTTGTCTGTCGTGCCAGAATCTGCCATATCACATAAATACTGCTGTCTCTCAACAGCAGGTACTGTTATGAGTCTGTCATAGCCCATGTTGGCGTGCCTGACCTGAGACATAGTTCCCTGGATTATATGATGTGAGACATAATTGAGACCACTGATTATGTGTCCCAGACAGGTATGTCCCTAGTCTTAAGCAACATTCTGCCATCACCCAGAATGATGCTGGAATACAAACAGAAATAATTGACCTTAACAACTGTCTTGGTTTCTGGTGCCATTCCAGGGGGATCCAGTACCTGACAGCCTGGGATGATATGATCAACCGACTATGGTGCTTTGCCAGAGATGGCCTCCATCTGTTTCACCTGGCCTTCAGGCTTTTGGCCATGGTTCTTGCCACCCCCCATAGTGCCTTTATTAAAAAAGTGGTGACGTTACCACTACCAACATAAAACTGTCAACAAATCACAAATTGAAGGCCATGCTGTTAAATGCTAGGAGTCTAAACATGAATCGACCATTGTTGGAGGGACTCAAAAGACCAGAGCTGTGATGTATGTCACAGCAGACAGTAGGTGCTGCACAGCTGAAAAACAGCAACATGTCATTACAAGATATGTACTATAGACCTACTGTTGTAATCCCTATTTCCCATAACTGCATCTTCCCATCTGTGTCCCATTACATGGGGAGTTCTACTACATACCTGGTATAGTGCTGTATTCCCTTATGTGCAGAAATCCTGTAGTATAATGTTTATAATATCACAATTTGCCTTCATAAAGAAAGTCACAGATCTGTTTACCATAGGCAGCATCTTGTCTTTTGTAAGTAATGCTCATGAACAGGTGATTGCCTGTGCACCAGTCTGTGGCTCACACTTGCTAACAGCATCATGAACAGCTGGGTTGCATTTTCATTAGCCAATGGCATGGCACCACAGTGCTATATTTAAGGCCTTCATGTAGGCCTTCACCCTTTTCCTGGCCTGTGAGGTGGACATTATCAAGGTGTGGGGACTACATCATCACAGACAGTAGGTAAAAATACTGTCCACTGTACAGATGTATGTAGTATATTTGGCCATTGTGAACAGACTTTCTGATTATGTGGCAGTTTACTTTTAAACAATGTGGGTTGAGGTCAGTAAAGAGACAGACAGATGTGAGTGCTTTAGATCATTTGCATCAGAATATGCATGCTGCTGCAGTAGTTGCTTGTCTATCAACTGTGTATGTTTGTAGGGGAAGACTGTGACACATATCCCTGTCACTTGACTATTACCCCCCACCACCAATTTATGTATGGGTGTTATGTGTATCCCCTGTTCTAGGTGGTTGGGGGTTATGGTAGGTCTGTAGCAGGTAGATGAACATACTGCCATATATGTTGCAGGCTGCAGCTGCTGCATTTTGCCCAGGAGTCACACTGGGGATTGTGAACACACTGGAGGACAGCAAGCTGTATATGTCAATGAGGGAGCAGTGTCAGCTCTGTTGTCACAGCATAGCCAGGGTGAGGGTGCCTATAACAGTCCAGGTGGGCATGTGTCTCAGATACATATGTTATGTAATAGTGCCACCCAGAGAGTGGTTGGCGACATTTAGGATGTCTATACATTTTTGTGAAGTGTGTCCCAACCTACAGGCATTTGATGTGCTAATATGGGTGGCAGTGACTGCAGAAACAGCAACAAGTTCTGCTTAAAACTGTACGGCTCAGTCATTTATTTGTTGTTTTGACAAACATGTACTTGACATGCAACAGACTGGAATGGAAGCCAGGACTGTGAGTGGCAAAATGTAAAACATGCTAGGAATGTAATAGATTGATCTACCGAGTCAGTAATATAGCAGATGTATTTGCAAGACATATGTGCATGCATACGGTCTGTTGCACATGATTTGCATGAACATATGTGTTTGGATGGGTATGATGTGTGACACTGAACTGTCTGTCATGGTTTTCTAATCTCAATCTGTACTGATTTTCCAGTACTTCAGCACTCAGAATAGGTTTTGTGACAACCATGCCAAAAGTAGGTGGCACAACTGTGGACATTCTGCAACAGTCTGTGCAGTTGTCAGCTCTGCCTGATACCCTGGGCCTCAAGTACATCCATCAACATTTATTTGGCTGTATACTGGTTTGGTGTCTGTATTACAGTCCCAAGTACGCTGTCATTTTTTCTGTTATGTGTACAAGCAGTTTGTCACTGGCAATCAGGATATGTTTATGGAAACATCTGTTATACTTCAGAGCTGAGTGGGCTAGTGGGCTAATGCACTATGGTGTAGTTGACAGGGTCCTGGGTTTGAGACTTGGCAGGGGTGATTATTTTGCTGATGTGCCTAACAGTGTCAGCAGCACAGAAGGTGATTAAGGCAGTTTTAAGTGGGTTTGCATGCGCTCTGTGCCACAGTAGGGATGTGCAGGACAGGTGTAGGAAAGGACCATAACTCTCCATTTCTTCTACAGTAACAGTTGTGCAGGTGAGGACATCATAAATGTGTTGATTGATGCATCTAATGATTAAAGTGTCTCCAGTACATGCGGATGTGAAATGGAGAGCTATGTATGGGGAGATATTTTTTGTGGGACAGATGCCTATTTTTTTTAAGGAGACAGTGGAATGTTGGGGAAGGAATATAGATACATATGGGGAGGTAAGGTGGGTAGGAGAGGTAGCATTTGCAAACAGACAAGACAGCATACAGGGCCGGTGTATGACACATGAGTGGGTAAACACCTTGAATGGGGAGGGTGAAGTGGAATCCATGTGCCTTCAGATGGCAGCAGTGAGACTGAGCTCCTCACCCATGGGCAGTCATCACTGCTTCTTCACTGCCCTGAAGGTGGCTGTGCTGGGGGCTGGCAGTTGGGGCCAGGCTGCCCCTCCAGGCTGGCCAGGCTGCCCTCAATCCAGCACAGGCGATTGTTGAACCCTCTGTGCATGATCCTGCTCATCAGCCCTGGTAGCTGTTACTGGGTGACAACTACCTCTCTGTCCCCACTCCAGGGGGGTACGGGCCCCATCCCTTGAGGTGGTTCCACCAGTAGGTAATGCAGGACCAGCAGAGGGGGCAGCACCAGGTTGGGTCCCAGATGTGCTGGGACCCAGTGCCATGGCTGGCTGAGGTAGGATAGGCGGATTGCCAGGTACTGGCCTACCCAATCAATCTATCTCTGTCCCCACTCCAGGGGGGGGTACGGGCACCATCCCCTGAGGTGGTTCCACCAGTAGGTAGTGCAGGACCAGCAGAGGGGGCAGCACCAGGTTGGGTCCCAGATGTGCTGGGACCCAGTGCCATGGCTGGCTGAGGTAGGGTAGGCGGATTGCCAGGTACTGGCCTACCCAATCATTCTATGGTTTTGAGTTTTTCACAGTGTATAGGTTAGTAATGAACAGAACATTTATATGTTAGTTATAACATCATGCTAGGATGTTGCAAATAACCCAGTAAGATAACATTGCATAGCATATGGAACACAACAATAAGTGGGACAACAGTCAGTATTGTAGCAACATGCCAGTAACAGTTACAGCATAAGGCCAACATCATAGGTAATTCAACAAGGTATGTTAGTATGCAACCATTGCAATACATAACAAAAATAAAACACAAGGCCCAACATAGCATTTTGAGAACAACATATGTTAAACATAAACCATACCCGATGTATAAGAATAATAAATTATGATTCAGATAAGGGGGGATGACATTCCATTACTACCAGTATAGGCTATATTGTTTGCAACAGTACTCTTATATACTCTACAGGTCTGCCCTTACTTTATGTATACAAGTGCCCTATAGCTTCTGTAGTACCTACATACTTCTCAAGCTATCCACATGGGACAGAATGGGCCAAGCTGTAACACCTACAGGTGCTATTGCATGTCAGGGAACCTATGTTACTACCAAGGTGTACTGTGGACTGATGTAGTGTGACTGTGCTATTGAGGTACATCAAGTGGATATTAAATCCATGTCCAAGGGATTTGGCAAGAGTGATCACAGTCCATGACAGCGTGACTCGTGAGAGACATGTATTATGCACAGTACAGAGAGTTTACACTTATCATGCCGTCCTTAGCAGCTATGGGGTTAGACTATCAGCAGACATTCATGGGGTCCTAATGGAGAGATGAAAAGTCAGCAAGCAAAGGGGAGTAGTAGTGCTGAAGCTGAATTCATCCTGGTACCTTCGCGAGGTGGACCCTGTTTTTCACAAAATCTCACCAAGGTGACACTGATATATAGACTGTATTTATACAGCATATATCATGGACAGAAGTAAGTCAAAACAAGAAAGGATAGCTGGGTGCACAAGACCCACGATAAAAAAGTGCCCAATCCTGGTAGGCGCACTGGTGCCAGGAATGGAAAAAAATGATAGCGTAGAATCCTCAAAATACAGAAACATTCCTACAATGTGTCTAGGCCAGGCCCAGGGGGAGGATGCCCCCCCCCCTGTTATAGAAGGAAGTAGCAGTCCATAACAATCACAAAAATTGATTGGAGAAAGAAAAGCCATAAAGATGACAGAGTGGACTATTGAGGATAAGAAAGAAATTATGTATTGTTAATATTACGTAAAAAGCCCAGAATTTCCAGACACAAGATATACAAAATGATTAAAAGAGAAACTAAAGGAAAGAAAAATACTTCCACAGGAAAGACTGTCAGAAGTTTCAAATAAAAATGTTCATTCATTAATACAACAGATTTTTGAAAAACAGTATACAGATCAAGAAACTTTGATCTGTTTGGAAGATGAAGCATCTGAGGAAGTGAGAAAATATAAACAACAAAACCTAGAGATATTTGAAATATATAAAAAAGAAATATGGACATGGGAAAGAAGGAGAGATGTGATATGGTGCAATATTTATGCAAAGGAGAAAGCCAAGTTAACTAATATAGAGAAGACAGTCTCAAATATATTTGAAGAGAAATACAGTCAAAGGCATCCAGATATGGAAAATTTCACAATAAAAAATTAATATCACAAATATGTAATGTGGAAAAGAAGATTAGTAAAGCAGAAGATAAAGCAATAGAAGGTGAAGTTACGGAGTGCCTGCAAAGTGAAGAATTTAATGCAGAAGGTCTAACACAGAATCCATCACAGCATGATGGAGTGAGTCTCCAGGACAAGGACAAGAAGATCAGGAGATATGTGAAGAAGAAATATGGACATGGGAAAGGAAAACAGATGTAATATGGTGTAATATTTATGTAAAGGAGAAAGCAAAACTAACCAATACAAAAATAGCAGCACCAAAGATATTTGAAGAGAAATACAGGCAAAGGAATTCCGATATGGAAAACTTTACAATACAAAAAATAAGAAGACTAAGAGGAAAAGTAGAAAAAGAGATTACTAATGGAGAAGTCAAAGAAATAGAAACTGAGGTTATGGAGCAGCTGCAAAGAGAAGGATTCAGTGTAGAAAATCGAATGCAAAATGCACCACAATAGGATAGAGAAATGGATATCCAAATGAAGGGAAAACCAGTGGAAAAGGAAGCAAGTGGTCAGGTGCCATATCAAGATATTTTGAAGCCTTCCACAAGAAATCAGTATAAACATTAACTTGAAGCTAGACAGCAAGGAAAGGAATAGGAAACTGTGGAAACTCTGATGCAGTCAATGTTGAGGAGTGATATACCAGTGAGGTCCCATATGACAGAGCAACAGATGACACAGGATGAAATTAAAAAGAATGTGCCACAGAAAGATGTTATAGAACTTTCTATAGAATGCCTGCAGGAAACTGAGAACAAGAGATGTGCTCTCAGTTTGGAAAAAAAATAGCTAAGAGAAGAGTTGCTTGATTTAATGGACATGGATAGATATATTAAGATCAATGAGAGAACTAGACTGCAGAAGGTCAATAAAACCCAAAAAGTAAGAAGTCTGATAAAACAAATGAATTTAGTAATTAGGACTGTCCATAGAGATCCATGTGATATAACACAGATAAAGAGGATATACTACTGTGCTGCTAAATTAATAACTGCTAAAGTTCTATCAAAAGATCACAGGATAGCGAGGGAAAGGAAGGGAAGAAATCGAATACCATCATGGAAGTATCGAATAAAGCAATTAAGACAAGAAGTGTCACTGTTAGAAGATTACAGAAGAGGGAATAGATCAACAAAAATACTAAGAAAGATAGATGTGATTAAAGCAATGGACAGTATTAGAACAGACCAGGATCTATAATGCACTATCACAAATAAACTAAAAATTTCAGCACAGGTGGAACACCTTAGAAGATACACAGATAAATATAAGGGAAAAGTACAAAATAAGCAATTTATTGATGACCCAGAAAAGTTTTATAGAGAATTGGGAAATAAGGTAAAAGGAATTGAAAAATCACCAAAAAAGCGGCTGTAGATATATTTTGGAGAAGTATCTATGATGAAGATCCTGTGGAATATAACAAAGATGCTAAATGGATAGAAGAAGTAAAAGAAGGAATAAGAAGTTTAAAGGTACAGGATATGAAATAGGATGAAATAACAGCCATAGAGATTTTAACAAAGTTAAGAAAAGCCTCTAACTGGAAACTCCCGGTCCCAGATGCAGTACCTAACTTTTCTTTAAAAGTATTAACATCTTTGCACTAGGATTTAGCCATCAGTAAGAACTATTTATATGTGCACCCTGAACAGACACCACACTAGCTAACAACAGGCAAAACAAGAGTGAACTTGCACGCTACCCTAAAAATTATAGACCAATAACTTGCCTTCCGACGACATATAAACTATACACAGGAATTGACGCCGACAGAGTTTATAGTCATTTAGAAGAAAACTCGATTATGGCAGCAGAGCAAAAGGGCAATAAAAGAAAGTCATATGGAACAAATTATCATTTGTTGTTAAATAAACTTATAGTGGAGAACTGTAAAAAGGGAAAGAATCTAAGTATGGCATGGATTGACTACAAAAAATAATTTTATAGTATCCCACATTCATGGATAAAAGAGTGCTTAAAAATGTATAAGATAAACCCTACACTGATTCACTACATTACATTAACTATGAAACAATGGCAGACCACTTTGCAATTAAGCCATGATAAAGGACAGGTTATTATCTCAGGGATAAAAATTCAAAGGGGGATATTCCAGGGTAACTCTCTGTCACTGTTGCTATTCTGCCCTGCCATTAATCCATTAAGTTGTTTACTTAACAGCTTAGGCCATGGCTGCAATTTGGCTCCTAGAAAACAACAAAGTCTAATAACTTCTCATCTTCTCTTTGTCAATGATTTAAAACTGTATAGCTCATCAGATGAGGAACTGAAAGCACAACTGCAGGTTGTCAAAACTTTTTCAGATGATATTAGAATGTCATTTGGTCTTGATAAATGTGCAAAATCAACCTTTAAAAAAAAAACTGCAGCACCAGGAAAAGATCAGTTTGGGACAAGAATGTGATATAAAATAACTTCAGCAAGAGGGAGCATATAAATACTTGTAAAGTGATGAAGGATCAGCAATAAAGCATGAACAAATGCAAATAAAACTGAGTAAGGAATACTTTAGAAGACTTAAATTAATCCTGAGAACAGCATTGACATCTAGGAGCAAGATCCAAGCTATGAATCAATTTGCTCTTCCTGTCCTAATGTACAGTTTTGGAGTGATAGACTGGCCCTAAAAAAATGCTGGATAGATTAGACATTAAAACAAGAAGGATGCTTCATGCTCATCAAATGATTTATAAAAATCAGTGTATACCCAGATTGTATATTCCTTGTTCCGAAGGGGGGATGGGTCTCTTTCAAATTGATTATATGTATAGATCTTCAATCGTGGGACTCCACACATATTTACTGACCTCACAAGATCCAAATGTAGTGAAATGAGGAGAATAAATCTAAGATGACTTTTCTGCTTAATTTAGAAGAAGTATATTGATGTCAAGCAGGAATGGAAATCAAACCAGAAGTAGAAAAAACCAGGCAGCAACTGAATGTGCCAAAAAACAAAAGAAAGAATATAAGGTGAAGGACCAGATGAGAAGGCATGAAATGTGGAAAAAGCATAAATATAGTTGCAAGCATAGAAAACTTCTGGAAGAGCCTCATGTTGATCAAGAACAAACGCAGGAATGGTTAAGGAGAGGCAAATTCAAACCAAGAAATGAAAGGTTAATATTGGCAGCCCAAGAAAGTGAGGTACGTACATGCTGGTTTACAAAGTCCATTGATCATGTGGGAGAACCAGACAAATGTAGGTTTTGTAAAACCAAATTGGAAACAGTCACACACCTTGTTGCTGGTCGAGACACACTAATGGCAGAAGGACTGTATACTGAAAGGCATAATAATGTGGCGAGACTGTTGCACTAGGGATTGTGCAAACATTATGGTATTGAAGTGGCTGAGAAACACTGGAAACATTAGCCACAAAGCATCATCGAAAATGATGAAGTTTATATCACATGGGATCACCCATTTCCAACAGTTCAAACAACAGATGCTAGAAAACCAGATACAGTGGTCCAAGAAAAGAAGACAAAAGTAGCATTGATAATTGAAATCACCACACCCAGTGACTACAGTGTCTTGCGTACAGAGAGACACAAAGTCATAAAATACCAGGATCTGCTGGCAGAAATAAGAGCAATGTGGAAGAAAGATACCCAGACTGTTCCAACAGTAGTAGGAGCACTAGGTCTTATAAAAAACAATTGTCCACAATTGCCACAGAATAACTCTCTTTCAAAAAACCAAACACCAGGCAGGTAAGGTTATTAGCACTTTCATTCCCTTTATTCACACTCCAATATGGAATGTCATCAGAGGGAACAAAAGCACTAATAACCTTACCTGCGTGGTGTCTGGTTTTTTGGAATAGAGTTATCCTGTGTGGACAATTGGTTTTGACTTTTCATTTTTCTGGGTCTTATAAAAAAGAATTTACAATCATATTTAGATATGTTACCAATCCATGTAACCCCATACGAATTGCAGAAGTAGTCATTACTGGGCACTGTGTGGGTGCTGCGAAGAGCACTTTTGGCTGACATCAAAGAATGAAACAATACTAATTTTATGAACTTTAATCATACTTTGACTTAGGAATGTGGTCCATTCCCATCATGGTATTAGAAATCCAAAAGATT
This sequence comes from Protopterus annectens, assembly GCF_019279795.1. NCBI lineage: Eukaryota > Metazoa > Chordata > Ceratodontiformes > Protopteridae > Protopterus > Protopterus annectens. Next base: position 1,999,081,499 of record NC_056726.1, on the reverse strand, counting down.
TGGAGAAATTAGAACAGACAGTCACAGACATACCGGGCATACAGCCGTACCAAGATTAAACCGTTTTATTTGTTTTATTAACTTGTATTAGTATTGTACTTGTTGACTTTTTTATTTTTATCACCTTGCTAAGCAATGCTGTTAACACTCTGGTACATCTGGATGCACAAATTAGTAACCTATTTGAACAGCTACTACAGCCATTTATTTACCTGTAATGCCTGTGGGGAGAATATCTGTTAACAATACATAACTGTTCATATAAATATTTAGTACTACTTTTCCCCTGGATTCGAACTCCGGTCTGTGTGTGACAAAATGTACATCATACCTTGCGTTTTATCAGACTGAGCTACTGTGCCACTGCTGAATATTGATTCACTGAAATATGCCTAGAGATTACCTAGTAACAAACTGTGACCTGGTAATAGAGGTACAGTGTTATACAAAACTGCAGTGACACTTGAGCACACATGTATGAGATTCATGCATGACAGAGATAATAGGTGAACTGTGCATTAATACATGGAATGCAGGTATAGAAATGAACCCCTAGTGGATGGAAATATGTGGGATGTGTACAGACCATATTGGAGTGCTGGGTTGCCTACCTGACCCATATACAGTTGCAGATGGTATATTTGCAGTGTACAACTACTACAGTTTCATACTTGCCTGCAGCAGAGTAACTAAGTTCAGGATGCATATAGCTGAAATGCAATGGTTAACACAAGACAGTCCTGAGATACACACTATTATACCTTAGCCATTCCTATTCTAGGTTCAGATCTTATTGCAAAACAAATATCATAATGCATTATATCTTGTAGTACAGCTCCACATCTACACTTTAGCAAAACAGTATTTATCAGCTAACCTTCAGTCACTTCGTAGTATTATTCCTGTGTTTACTTCACAGCACTTTTAATACTCAATTTGTTGACCAACAACCCAAAATACACACATTTTGCACAATAGAGCTTTATTAGCGATGACATCATGCAGTGATTGGTATACATCTAACAGTCTTTATTGAAGAACACTTCAGATAATGCAGGTGTTGCAAGACAGCTGTAATTCCACAATTAATGCAGTAGTAACTTTATTTCCTTAACATTATGAATGCAGTTGAACTTTATTTCCTTAACATTATGAATGCAGCTGAACTTTATTTCCTTAACATTATTAATGCAGTAGAAACTTTTGTTTCCTTAACATTATTAATGCAGTAGTAACTTTATTTCCTTAACATTAGCAGGTTTCATGCTTTCATCTTTATTGAACTGCACTTGGCATTACTCATTTATATCAGTCCGGGTCTATGACTACATTCAGTGCAGTATACGCAGAACAGAATATAACTTACTGACAGTTACAATTGTACTTTTTCTTGTTTATATGACTATAGATTGCAAGATAGATTGGTACTCCCCACACTCAGGGCACAACCTGGCAAGGCACCCTGCATGGGCCTTCAGGTTGCAAGCTGTCTCCTCTGTAGCTGTGGGGAGAGGAAAAACACCATTATGTGTACCTGTCTATCACACATGCAGATTAGTTATTGGTAAAACGATGATAACAATACTTACAAACTTGTGGGCCATTGTCATCCCAGGCATCTTGGATCCAAGTGGCCAAGAGATCCCCCTTCCTACGCTTTAGGTCATCAAAATGGTGACGCACCTGCTCAACTGTGCGGGGGATACCAGTTGCATTGGTGAGATCCCATGTTAGATGATTCTAGACCTCTGATTTGTATTCCAACCCCTGGTACTGGCCCTGCAGGAGCTGGATGTCATGGCCTTTGGCAAGGAGTCCATGCCATGCCCCACTGCTGCACCCGGAAGCACGCACCCTCACCAACTCCTGCCACAGTTCCTGCACAGGTCAACCTCTGACAGGTTCTGGCTGTATTCACACCTGTTCAACTTAAATAAGGCTGTTTTCCCTCCCTTTGCCACCGATGGGCCATTTTTAATAATGCAGCACTTCGCTTAGCACCACACAGACCCGCTGGGCTTAGCTGAGCAGGGCTTAAACTGGCAATGCTCAGCAATGCTTAGCAGTGTGCAATCCAGCTTAGCTGGACTAAGCAATGCTTAAATGGGCATTGCTTAGCAGGGCTTTGCACCGCTTAGCAATGTGCAAACCAGCTAAGCACTGCTAAAACATTCCCAGTTTAAGCAGTGCTTGGCTATGCTTAGCTGTGCTTAGCGAAGCTTAGCTGAGTGCAGCACTGCAGGATTTAATAATATATTTCATAACTGTGTACTTGCAAAATGAATGTTTAATAAAATGTCTGTGCATATATACAATATCCCATGAAGGGTGTAAACATACTCTTATGTGTATTTGCAAAATACATGCTTAATAACCTCTGTGTGTATTCATACAAAATTCAATCATGGCTTAATAGTACATCTCATAAATGTGTATATGCAAAATAATATTAATAACCTGTCTGTGTAATCACACAATATTTCATCAGAATGCACAAATATGCTCAGCTATGCTTAAACCTGACCTTTGCTTCCATAATTAAATGCATCCAGTTTCTATTTTTACATGTCTGGCACATGTCCACAGCTAAGTGCCATGCAGCACAAACACACAAAAAAAAACTTTTTATTGCATTGTCATACAGTGAATATCTGGCAATTTCATAGTGCAGAGGGTGTGTTACTCATCTCTGGACACTGTAACACACCCCCTACACTAATTCTGTAACTGTGTTACATGGCTGTCCCTCAGTAGCGCACCTTCATTAATATGCAAGGCATGCTACTGAGGGGGAGCTACAGACACAGCCACAGTGCCTTCTGTTTATGACTTATTCCTGCATGGATTTTATTAAATCCCCAGGGAGATTTCTTTAAATGAGCTAGACAAAGTATTAGGACAAGTAAATATACATTTGGCTGCAGGACCAAATGGAATAGGGTATGAAATGTATAAAAAATTAAGAGTTTGGCAAAAGGAATATATATGTATGTATATATATATATATATATATATATATATATATATATATATATATAAAAGATTTTGAATGAATGGTTACATTAATATTTTATGTATAAAGAATTATGTAGTGGAATACCTACATTTATATGGAAGAAGAAATATAAAAGACAATTAAAGAACTATAGACTGATAGTACTAACTAGTATTGATTATAAGAACTTTATGGAAATAATACAAAAGAGATTTGAAACTAAAATGGAAAATATTATGGAAAAAAGCATGTGTAGTATAACGGAGAAGGAATATAATATAAGTGAGAAAGTTAGTAAATTAATTATGTCAGCGTATAGCAATAAAAAAGTAAAAATACTTGTAAATGTCTGGTTAAGCTAACAGGTACATATGAAGTCTGGTGTAAGATGGGGATGTCCAATGCATTTTATATTATTTGCATTAGTTATGAATGTGATACTATGTGAAATACATTACAAAATGAAGGAGGTGGGGTATAAAACACCTGAAGGGTTAAAAATTTAAGCTCTGTTAAAATATACATTAGACATTATAGTAATTGCCAGAAACAAAATTTGGATAAAAGAAGTAATCATTTGCACAAATTAGCATCTACAGGTGATAGGTATGGCTTTAAATAAAGAGAATAGTCAAGGTTTACGTGATATAGTAAACATAGGGGATATATATTTTACAATGAATTAAATGTCTGTGTTAGGTATAACATGTAAGTCGAAATCATTGGGGAAAAACAATAGAAAAAATAAAATAAACCTGCCTTTTCTGAAGAACATATAAATTATCATTCAGAAAAAAGGTGTATTTTATAAATTCAATACTGATGGGAAAACTGCATACTTAGCAAGTGTATTTATGTTGCCAACAGTGTTTGAAAAGGAATTATTGCAGATATTATTTTTTCATTTATAAGGGGTTCTATGTTAAACTCAGTAAAACAGGAGTTTTATGTGTAAACAAACAGGAAAGAGCTTTAAGGTTAACTAACCCAGTGGAATATGGTGCTTCAATAAATTTATAAAGTGGATAATTGAAAAAATGAGAGATTAGTAGTAAAATTGTATAAGTATGATAACAAAGTGTATAAGTGAAGAAATAAAGTGTTACCAAGAAAAATAATATTTTTGTGGAAAATAAAAATTGATGTTATAGAAAAAAGGAAAGTATAGTATAAGAATGTAATGATAAAACATTACTAAGTAAAACCATGAGAAAATCAAATAAATAAGAAAGTGAAGCTATAAATAAGTAGCAAATAGTGTAATCATAAAGTAGAATGTCAAGATTTTTTGTGGAGACTGGTAATAGATTAATTGCCAGTAAAAGTAAATACGCCATATAAAAAGAAATGTGACAGAATATGTTTACAGCCGTGATGCATGCATTAAGTACTGTGTTCCCAAGTCTGTAAACTTACACAGTTAGGGGTTCTAATCTCCCTGCAGTCAACCTGCTGTGTGTGTCTGTCTCCATAGAATCCCAGAGATTACACCATCTCTGGAATAAACTCTCCATCCATGTGGAGCAGAGTTCCTTCCTAACCCAATTCAAGTGCAACCTAGACAACTGGATGGGGAACAGGAAATTCATCCCTGGTTTGGCACCTAGGTCTCTAATGCACACAGGCAACCTGTAAATGGTGTATTTCCCATGCTTTGTAAATGTTTCATCTCACAAGCCCCTGCTTACACTTATCCATTGTATCAGAACTTCTCAGAGATTTGGGATGCATGGCTAGACTTAAAAAGGCCTTTGTGGTTATTAGCCTAGTAAACAGCTATGAATCTATGAACCTAAGAAGAAGAAACTATGGAACATGTGCTTTTGAAATGTAAAAGAGTAAAAGAATTATGAGGAAACTATGTAAACAAGATTTTTTCAAAGATATAAAAGAAGTGGATAAAATAAACATGGATATTACTAAATATGGATATTATAAGAGTAGATGTAAAGAATATGTTAAAAGAATAGATAAAAAGTTATTTTATGTTATATGAGTCATATGGAATGAAAGAATAAATGAAATTATGTTTCATGGTACATACATTTTAGCAACAACATTAAGTAACATTCAGATGGTGGTTATGGACAAAGGTGCGGGGTTTAATATGGATGAAACTTTAGTATGATTGTAAAGGAAATTATAAATATGTGTAAACAGATTTGTATATATATATATATATATATATATATATATATACATTTGTAAATATTTGTAAGTGTGCAAATATTTTGTAAATAACAGTGCTTTTCTATATAAATAAAAGACCCTATTCTTTTCAATAGATGCTGTGGGAGCTTTTGCATCCACCTGAGCTACCAGCAGCTCATGATTTGGTTTAACATCTCATGCAAAAGATGGCACACTCAGGATTGCAGCACCTCATTTATGCTACACTTCAGTGTCAGCAATCGATCTACCTGGTGTAGGAATAGAACACACAGCCTTCTGTATCAAAGGGAAGTGTACTATGTGTTGCACCATGACAACATGCTTATAGTGCTGGAGATAATGTTATACGAATAAGTTTCACACAATTAGATATTTCATTTCCTGAAATCTGTAGCACTGGCTTAAATATGGTATTTGGGGGCAGAAAGCCAGTAGAAGTAAAATCACCATGGCAGCCACTAGCCACTAGTGCAGCTGTTGAAGGGACGAGCAAATGAGCTGAGTACTGTGCAGGTAAAAATGATATCAGTAAATAAGTGAAAATGAAACCAGCAATGAGAGGAGTTATGAACTTTTCGTCCTGCACCATTTTTAAAATTGCTGCAGTATTTTCCAGTATGGATGGTGTGCATCTCCCAAAAAAGGCTGGTTACATAACTAACCTTAGCTGCACATATGTATTATGCTTTAACTCTTACCTCTGTGGCCCAGCTGTGACTGACAAGGACCATGAAAGATCTGGTCACTAACCTTGTTGCACAAATAAGATTAAGTTTGATATTCCTGTGATCTAGTAATGAGAGGTTTACATCAGCTCATATAATGAACCACTTTTAGTTGGTTGAGAAAAGGATGACCTGTGATCCTTACATTTTTTTACCATACCTTCAGTTTGTATTATGCTCCATGCATGAGTCAATTTTCCTTGTTTTTTTCCCATTGTTTAAATAAACTGAGAAAGAGCTTCATTAATATAGCTCAGGAATAATTTGTTTGTGCCAACATATCAGTATTTGATGATAAGGAAGATGCCTTTTCTTTTATTCCTAACAGACTGACTTTAGATGTTTAGTACAAACAAAGAGGAATGAAGTGAAAATGCCGCTTTCACGAAGCAATTAGTGGAAAAAGTACATGTGTGATTCCTGCTTATCCATAACAGTATATGATCATTTTTTTCACAGTTGAATTAGCCAATTATTAGTGTCCTGCCAAACACACTGCACCTGGTCAGCTTGCCAAAGTTCTAACTCCCCTCCCTCTCACTCACTCTGGCTGCTGATAGGTTGCACTCTTTTTGGTGGGAAGTATATCAGAAACCAGAGTAAATCCTTAGTGTTTTACTGACCTAAAAAAAGAAGTAAGATTCATCCTGAGCCAACAAACAACAATCAATAGTCACCATAAAAATCATCCAAACAACAATAACAACTGTAACAAAGGAGCTTATGTCCCACCTCCACTATCTATGAAGGGGGATGAAGGGTAGGTACAGCTACTGCAGCAATAAAGAAATTTAAATATCTACTGTTATGGGTAAGTTTGACTTACAAAACTGTACTATGTTATTTCTTCTCACTGCTGCACTAGCCTCTCAGTAGATTCACAAAGCTTACCATACCAGGTAAGAAGCAGGATAGGGGTCCAGGAGTCCCTGGAGAATGGTCCTAGCAAAGCCTGCCCTGGACCTACAGAAAAAAATCCAGTTTGTGGTGCTTTGTGAAGGTATGATTAAAGGACCAAGTTGCTACCTCCAGACTGCTTCTAATGTAAATTTGTTTCTAATGTGCCATCAAAGAGGCCAAAGCCCTGGAGGGATGTGCCTTAACTTTGCCTGGAATAGTTGTACCATGGTGAGAATATCAAAAACAATAGTATAGGACAACCAGCCGGATATAGTCTGTTTAGACATGGGTTGGTCTTTCTTAGTCCCAGCCCCAGGTTGGGAGGTTGGTATAATGGTTAAGGTGTTTACCTTACAGACACTAGGTGCAGGCTTTGATTCTCACACAGAGTACTTGGCTAGGCTTAAAATGGTCCACAGGGTCAGTTAGCCTAGTACTAATCTAATCTAATCTATTTCTAACAGACTTGGTAATGTCAAGGTAGTGCCTAAGCTGCCTGTGCACATTCAATGTATGTAGAATCTGTTCTCTCTTGTTTTTGCTCTGGGAAGAAAACTGGGAGATTAATAGATTGATTCAAAGTGAACTCAGAAACAACTTTAGGCATAAATGAAGGATTAGTACATAATGCAACCCTATTTCTGTGGAAAACAAGATATAGTTTATCCACCATGAGAGCTTGCAACTTAGATGCTCATCTTGCAGATATCAGAGCAATAAGTAAAACAGCTTTCCAAGTAGCATGCAAGTCAGCTTGAGGGTCAGTTCAAAGGGAATTAATGTCAGTTTTTCTAGAACAAAACTGAGATCCCAAGGAGGAAGAATTTGCTTGCAAGGGTCTCATGTGCAATGCTTCTTTTAAAAACCGTTAGACCAAAATTGGTGAAGAAAGCGGGAACCATAAGCAACCAAAGTGAGAAGGCTGCAAGATGCATCTTGATGGAAGCATTCAACAAACTGACTTTGAATAGCTCACAGAAATACTTGAGAACCAGATGTGCTACTTCCTTTCTGGGTCTCCTGTGATTGGCAAGATGCCAACTAGAAAATCTCTTCCATTTGCCAACATTAGACTTTCTAGTAGTAGGTTTTCTTGCCTTCTTTAGTACCTGCTGCACATCTTATGAAAAAAGGTGCATAAAAGGTACTAAAATTGAATCCTCCAACCATTAACACTGATTGATGTCGGGGTATATCAAACTCCCCCTGTGATGTGTGAGTTGATCTAGTCTGTGAGGAAGCTTGTGGTAATTGCCCTTGGCCAATTCCAAAAGAAGGGACAACCAATTTTGTCTGGGCAAAAAGGGAGTCACCACAATGATTTTCAGTAAATTGTTTTCTGAATCTTTAGAAGTACCCTGGAAGTCCTTGTAAAGGGTGGAAGAAAATACAGGAAAATTCTTGACCAAGGAAATGACAGAGCATTTGTTCTCCAAGCTTGGCTGCAAGGATGTCTCAAAAATATTTTTCTAGTTTTCTGTTTTGTAAAGAGGTAAACATATCTGCTTGATGTGCACCCCGCATCTATTTCAAGTCCTGGAATATACCTGTATTGAGTTTCCACTGACGAGGATCTGTTCAGGATCTGCTGAGTGTGTCTTCTATAATGTTTTGACCTGACGGAATATAGGAGGCCTAGAGAGTCAAAGAATGCTGAACAGCCAACAACCAAGTCATCACTGCCAACCAGCAAGGAGAGCTTGACCTTATACGCCCTTATTTAGTGAGATATCCCATCACTGTGGTGCTGCCTGTAACCACCTATAAAAGGCCTGGACTCCACAGATGGTGTAAAGATTTCAAACCATGAATGACTGCTAGTATTTTCTTGAGGTTTATGTGCTTTGGTCTGTCATAAGAGCCCTACAGACCTTGTACTTCCATGATAACTGTACCCCAACCATAATTTGAAGGGTATGTCCAGAGAGATTGAACTGAGGCTGGAAGAAAAAAAGGAAGTCCTTGACTGAAAGACAGTTGATCCCTCTACCACTGCAATTTTTGCCTTACAAACCCCCAGCATGAGGATCTCAAAGTCCAAGGTGCATTGGTACTAGGTGCATGAAATGTTTAGGTACCATTTCATTTTTATCATGTATAATCTGGCAAGTGGTATCCTATGGATCATGGATGCCATGAGGCCAAGAATCCTGAATAATTCCCTTGCAGGAGCCAGAAGGTGATGAGAAAAACTCAGAAAGATGTGCTGATAAGTTACTACCTTTTCTTTTATAAAAAAGGCATTTTTTCTTGACTGTATCTATCAGACACCCCAAAAAGACAATTTCAGGAGAGAGTATAACACAAGACTTTTGCAGGTTCCAGTGAAATCCCAGATGTGATTGGAGCTTGGACACTTGTGTTAGGGACTTCAAACGTGGGAGGAGACTGAAGAAATAATCAAGTTGTCTAAATAAGAAAAAATTTGGATGCCCATTGCCCTTTAGTCTGCAGTAAGTTACCACTGGAGCTAGACACTCTGTGCATACTCTAGGTATTGTTGAGAGACCATTGGATAAAGCAGAGTAATGAAAATGTGATCCAGATACAGCAAACTTTAGAAATTTCCTGAAATTGTAAACGATGGATATGTGATAGCAAGTATCTTTGAGATTCAGTATTATCATAAGGCAGTTGTCTGGAAGCAGTGCAATCTCTGATTGAAGGGTCAGTATCATGAACTTTTGTACTTTCACGTAAAGGTTAAGAAAAAGACAAATCTAACAATGACCTCCATGCATGCTCCTTCTTTGATACCAAAAATATCCTGGAATAAAAACTTTTGCCTATGTAATTTGCAGGTATTGTTTCTATGACCCGTGCTTCTAACATATGTTGCAGCACTGGTGGAAACAGGTCTGTCTGCTTTGTGGATCTAATGGAAGTCCTCTGAAAGCAGGAGGACAGTCCACCCACTGGCAAGTGAATTCTTCCTGAATCACACTCAACACCCATCTATCTGAAACTGTCTAACCCCAGGCTAAGGGGTTGAGGGTTAGTTGGTGTGTTAGAAAGGTAGGGAAGCTGGGGCAGGAGATGTGGTAAGGTTATCAGATTTCCAGGATAGTCATTTATTAGCTGGAGCTTGACTCTTTTATTTGGTTTGCAAGAGTTATCCTCCTACCATTTTCTTTTGAGGGCCTGCTTGTTATTAGGCTGAGATTCCTGTTTGTTCTTCCCTCAAAAGGATCGAGAAGTGGCCTCGTTAGTGTAGAACCTGGGTACTTGAAATATCATAAGAGACTCCATACATCAATTTACCTCTATTGTTTCACTGTTTCAAGATATGTGTAACTGCCAAGTAGAGAATTAAGAATTACAGACTTTAAATCATCAGCAAAAAATTCTGATTACGCTACCAAACAAATCTTTTCAACACCACAAAAGAAGCAGAAGCTCTAGACACAGTGTTAGCACAATCATACACTTCTCAGAGTACATCTAGAAACTTAAGTCAAGTTAGAAACAATCTGATTCAAATTTGACCGGCCTTCTGGAGACAATGAAGCAGCAATTTATTTTGTTTGTTTGTTTATTTATTTATTTATTATTGGTATTTAATTACTGGGAAAGTTTTTAGTGGAGTCCTGGGGGAGCAAAGCTCCAAAGTATTACAAACCATGTTAAGAACAATAATTTTACATTCTTATACAACTACAGTTTGAATGACTATACCAAATTACACATGATATGAAAACATTGGCTAAGAATAGATACAAGTCATATGAAAATGATTTAATATTTAGAAAATGTTTAGCCAACTTATATAGAAATTAAAGGTAAGTAAGTATAATACAAACAGGAATTGCAATATGAAGTGAGAGAAAAACAGGCTTATGGTATATTTAGAGAGAAAGTCAGGATACAGAAATTGAATGAAGTAAGGAACTGAATGAAAAAGGGAGTGTAAGGGTGTGTAAGATATGAATAGATATTAATTCACATTTAGATATATAGTTTATCCTGGTGTTGAACAAGAACAGAGTAATCTTTTGGCTAGGAAGTCTTTCAGAATGGTTTGAAGGATGGGAAGGAGGGTACTGACCTGATGGATATAGGTAAGGAGTTCCAGGCATTAGCAACATGGTATGACTACAATGTCCAACAGATATGAGAGGTCTGTGGGCAGACAGGAGTTTTTGGCCTTTGGATCTTAATGATTAACTGGGAACATAGTTGCGTTGAATGTTATTTAATGCCAGACAGGCAGGTGAATTCTGGATAATGTTATCAGTAGTAAGAAGCTGTGCATACACTAGTTGATTGGGTAGTTATAACTAATTTAGGGTTTTTAGTACTATAGATCCCACGGTGGTGGTGCTGCGGTAGCATTGTCACCTCACAGTAAGACGCTGTCCAGTTCGATTCTCAGCTAGAGCGTCTTCTGCGTGGAGACATGCGTGAATGGGCATACCTTCGTTGAAAGCTGTGCATCAGGCCTGGCAAGCCGGTATGTAAAAATCAACTGCCAATCATTAGCAGACCAGAGTTCCACTGTGGCGACCCCTAACCGGGAAAAGCCGAAAGACGCAAGTACTATATAGTAGTGGATTCTGAAAGGCAAATTTAGCAGCAACTTTGTTAAAGCATTTTTCGGATTTTGATTTTTGTGATGCCTGAAGGTTAGTAAGGATGGGAGTGGTATAAAGAAGTGTGGGGAGGCGATAAGCAGTGGGAAGTATTTTTAGTTGTGTTGGTGAGAAAGGTTTTGGTTCTATAAAGCACCCCTAGTGAGTTTTTCTTATATGCAATTTTGTATATGCAGGTTGAATTTAATACTGTCATCCAGTATCATCCCTAATAATTTCATATGAGAAGTGACTCAATGGTTGTATTATCAAGAGAAGGAGAACTTTAATTTTTTTTTTCATGAGAGAGGGATTTGGAGGAAAAAAGTAGTAGTTTGTTTTCTTTTTATGATTGAGCATGAGTTGTGAGTTACAAAACCATGTTTCAGTCATTGGATAAGCTTCCTGTGTAAAATTTTTTGGAGGTGAGCCATGTTGTCAGATGTGCAAATGAGTGTAGAGTCATCAGTTTTCTGTATTAAGAAGGCCTGTTGTGTGGATGTGTGGAGAGTGTTGGTGAGAATGGTAGAGAGAAGGGAACCAAGAATAGAGCCTTGTGATACACTGGTAGTGACTTGGAGGTATAGAGAGAGGATGGAGTGCCATTTTACTGTCAGATACCTACTGGATGCGTAGCTTTTGAACCACAGAAGGATGGGTGACAGAGACCTAAGGAAGACATTTGAAGTAGATGTTTGCTGTGAGAAACTGTGTTGAAGGCTTTAGACAAGTCTTGAAATAAGGAGACTAGTTTGCCATTATCTCTAGCTTTATTGACAGTATCTATATAGGTTATAAATGCAGTGTTAGTGCTATGGGAAGGATGAAAACTATGTTGTGTGGAGGCTAGGAGTTCTTCCTGCAGGAGAAAGTTTAGTAATTGTTTTTGAATACATTTTCAAGTATTTTGGAGAGGGGTATAACATTGCTATAGGTCTAAAGTTAGTAATGTTGTTGAATTTCCTCCTTTGTGCAGAGAAGATGTGCAACTTCTTCCAGAGACAGGGAACGTGGTATTCCTGGATTAACCTAGTTATATGGATTGAGACAGGATAGGCAATGATATTGGCTTCTATTAAAAGGTACTCATTTAGAAGGTCATCAACTGAAGTAGGGCATGGTTTGAGTTTGTTTAAGAGCAGTTTTATATAGGATGTGGGCACAGGTTTGAAGATTAAAGTGGATGTGGTGGTATATGGCTGTTGGACAGGATAAGGATTAGATACTGGGAAATCCCTTGTTAGAGATGCAATACAATCTATGAAACAACAGTTGAATTATACTACCATTTCAGGTGGTGAGTTATTGGGAGAGGGGTTAGGGTTGAATTTTTGTCTAAGATGCAAGATTTCTTTAATGACTGAACAGACTTTCTTATGGTTGTATTTACAAATATCATGAACGTTATTATAGTATAGATTTTTGTCTTCATTTATTTGTTTTTAGTAGGATTGTGAAGCATTCTGAAGTTCTCAAGATATTGTGGTGTTTTATATTTTGCCATTTTCCATGCTTTTTCTCTATCCTGCATTAACATTACACTGTTTTTGGATAGCCAGATTTCATTATTTGTTTTTATTCTCTTCCTTCTAAGAGGTGTGAATCTATTTAGGATATTCAGGAAAGTTGTACTGAATTTATTTATAGCATCATCTAATGGGATGATTTTTATATAGCTCAGTTAATAGATGATAGGGTAGTAATAAACATTTTAAGGTTAAACTTGGAAAGGTTCTGTGTTGTTTTATAAACATGCTGTTTAAGTGGATGTTTGAGATGTCTGGTTGTATAGATTGGGAGATGATCACTGAAAGTTAGACATTGCACCTGTAGTGGAGCATTTGGTATGGTCTGATACTATAATCCAGTCTAATAGAGAATATGATGTCTTGCTATAATGTGTGGGGCTATTTATTATCTGTCTAAAACCAAATACGTTTATGCTAGATGTAAAGGAGTCAATAGTTTATGTCCAACCAACTGACATTCACATCACCTAGTAGTATTTTTTCTTGTGGAACTATTGTGAATATTCAATGTAGGATATCTTCTAATATATATGTATTTCACCAGGAGGTATGTAAAGGAAAGTAATACATATCTGTTTATAAGTGTTTAATTTAAGGAAAGTAACAAGAAGCTCTGCAAAACTAAATTTTGCTACTAGTTTGCTGTAAGGGAAAATGTAGTAGTCACTGGGAAATATTAAAAAAATGCCACCACCCTTCCTCTTTACATAGTCATTACAGATGATATTATAGCCAGGTAGTGTAATTTTAGAGTAATTTATGTTAAGTTTAAGCAAAGTTTTAGTTACAATGAGAATATTAGTTTTTATTGGGTAATACAGGCATATAGTTTAGCAATTTTATTTCTTATGCTACTAACATTTAAGGCAGCAAAAGTTAGATAACTTGGGTTGGGGGATGAGCATTGCAGGTTTAGAGTAGCATGTGGAAGAGAATTCTCTTCATGTTCATTGTGATAGGTGGGGGTCAGGATTAGGAAGAATGTCTCCTTTATTATATTGGGGAATTATTGATGTTTGTTTTTTGAAGAATATTTTTCCAGTTAATTTTGTTTTGGTTTGAGTTGAAATGGGGATAATCAGTCTATATTTGGAGTAATGGTGATGGGTGTCATTAAACAGATTTGGTGCGATGTATGGAGAATGTAGGGAGAAAATATGAATGCGTGGTTGGGACAGAATTAGAGAGTTGTTTAGAACTATTATAGAGTCATGGTAGGATGAGAAATGGCCCAGTAGGAGAAGAATAGATGAGAAGCTGTGGGGCAGCATGATTAAGTAAATGGATCTGCATGTTATTTTTGGCAGGTAGCAAAGAATTAGGATCAAGAAGGAAAAAGAAATTGCAGAACAGTAAGATATTTAGTGGTGGTGGAGTTTGAAGTTGAAAGAGGGTAGGTAGGGAAGAAGTATTTTATATGAAGGAAGAGAGTTAGGTTGCTCTAGTATTTTCCTGTAAGGAATAAAAGTGCTTAAAAGGCTAGAGTATGAAAACACAGTCAAAACAGAAATATGTGAGGGTAAATTCTTCTAAACTATAAGCACATTTTAACAAAAACTTCCACATACAGCTGTGATAGTTTGAGGTTCTAAAGAACAACATAGTAGAAGCAAACAGTCTCTTATTTGTCTAACCACTTTACCACCTTTTGTGTTACATGAAGCTGAATATTTCTTGTTACTGTTGCTGCTGGAGTTATTGCAGCAGGGTCAAGTGATAGTTGAGAATAAAGACATTTATAGACTGGAGAGACCCTACACTGCTTATCAGAGTTCTTTGGAACTGCAGCCAGTGAATTAGGAGGCTTGCAAACAGCTTAAAAATGTCTTCAAGTGGTGGAAAAATGGGAAGAATAACTGCAGAATTAAGAGCCTTATCCTCTAATAGATCATAAAATCTGTCCAATTCTGGAGGATATCCTGCTTGCTCACAAGCAAAAACATGATTCTAGCAACACCTCAGGAAAGGAAAAAAAAAATTGTCTAGTATTAACTTCAGGTTCACCATCTGAAATGTCATAGATCTGGATGATGAATTCCTGACTGAACTAAACTTGTCTCTGTCAGAATCCTCATCCTCTGAAAACAGATACTGTTCCCTAGTAATACCTATACAAGAAATATAAAAAAGCAAACAGCTCCCAGAATTGATCAACTGCAAAACACTCTTAGCTAAAGCTATAACATCTGACTTATATAAAGAACAAACCTGATTATCTGCACTGTAATTAAGTTGTGTTTCTTTTTTCTAAGAATATCCCTACTGGGAGAATGGTCAAAGGACAGTCAACTGCCCTGGAAAGAAGTCTCTTTCCCCAGAAAAGTAATGTGCCTAAAGTGTTTGATTCTCCCATACCTGTAACAGGTACAGGAAGAGCTCCTGAAGACTTGTCTAAACCCTGGTCCACAGTGGCCATTACAGCTACAACAGAGGGAGTCAATACAGTAGATAAATGGTCTGTGAACCCATCTTTGGCCACACTAGAGTCACTAACCATAGGCTGAGGCAAAAAGTTTACTTGTTCTTTTTCTTTTTAGGTACAAGTAGAGCAGACGAAGCAGGAATAGAAATACTACCCATGCTCTAACCAGAGAAGAAACATGATTACCGGTACTATAAGTTCAGTAATACTGGGAGAAGTTAAGTACTCACTAGTTCTGTACCAAGCACAATTTCCTTCCTTAGATTAGTAAACTAGTAAACACAAGCAGAACACTGAAAATTGAGTCAGAAATATCAGTGAACATTTATTACCTCAGAAATGAGAAACATTCTAATTCTGTTAAAAACAGTAACAAGTGGGAAAAACACACATTCCAACTGTAAATGCACAGCCCAAATACTTACTATACTTATAAAAACATAGCTTTCAGCACAAAATTGAAAAATAATCCAAGTAAACAGATCAGAAGTAAATATAATCCCTGACAGAAAATGGCATTCTTAAGGTGGAATACCACAAATAGCTGTTCTTTTTTATATTAAGGTAGGTTAGAAATAATACCACAGATATTCAATAAACATATTTATGAGAGGAATAAGTCCTCAAAAAGGGGTCTTGTCTGTTAGGCAGGAAACTATTGACTGACTGTTGTTCCTCTGGAGCCACAAAAATGCTTCTCCTTGAGGTGTCAAGAAAATAATGAAGATTTATCTCACTCTGGTTGAGGATATACTTCCCTCCAAAATTAATGCAGGCTATACACAGCCAGAGTGAGTGAAAGAGAGAGTTGTCAGAGCTTTGTCAATCTGGCTGGGTGTTGTGTTCTTGGCAGAGCACTGTCCATAGGCTGCTGCAGCAGTGAGAATGAAGAACATCAGTATTTGCACACACAACTGCATAGCCTCCCTCCACTGTTGAGAACTTTGTCTTCAACCTCTTTGCTCCCTCTTTGTTAATATAATTAACACAGAGGTCACTGCACCTTGTGCAAAAGAATTTCCACCATGCTGTACAATTGCATTTTTTACAGTAGTGTAATTTTAACACAGTTGTCTTAACACATCACTGTTGTTACACAGCTGGATGTCAAAAAAAAATCATACTCCTTTTTGAATTTTATTGGGAAGTCCAAGAAAAAGAAATATGCCTACCTAGTCAATAGAAGCAATAGGATTTCAGTGTTGTTTAACATGATAAGTGTGATAAGGAGTTCTGTTAGAAAAATATGTATTAATATGTGTGCATTAGTGCCTTTTTAGAAGCCCAAAAGGGTTAATACAGTTATTCTGCTTTATACTGAACAAATCCATACTAATGGCAAATGCTTTCTGACCTTGTATTTTGTCAGCGCAGCTAAAATCCTGTTTATGTCTTAGGAAATGTACTGAGAAGCAGATGGTTTTCTGCTTGATTAGGAAAATAATGAATAGAACAATACTGCTTTCTATAATGTTATTAAACTTAGACAATTAGCCCTGTCTGTGTTATGAGAACATAACCAGCTGCAGGAAGGATAGATAAAGTGTAACAGAGACTGCTAGAAGAATATGAACTATAATCTGTGATTGCTTTGTGCTCGAATGAGTAGAGTACCTTGAAATGTAACACAGCACTGTAGAAATAATTGCAACTAGCTGCCGGTCTCCAAGGCCATGTTATTTTTCCAAAGCTTTATCATGAATCTAGAAATGTTATGTCATGTCAGCAGAAAATCATGAGCAACATCTGCTGTGAAAAACAATATTGTAAACTTGTGATTTACTACGTCAGCTTCAGTAGGCAATGTCTTGTAAGAATAGTATAAGAATGGCTTCACTTCCTGATTTTAGTTAGACAAACTCTGTATTTTTGCATAAATGTTTTTTTCTCCTTGCTGCAAGAATTAAAGTGCCTTAACCTGAACCATTACATGTATTGATCTTTGAAGTTTTTTCCTTTGACAGATTGGTCCTTCAGACCGGAAACCTCCACTTTGACCAGATCAAACAGGCCAGGTGGCTTGAAACCGTACGGGGAAGAAACCACATTGGTTCTTCTTATTTGAAAAGACCTCCGACTAAACTGTCGTCCAAAAGAGGCCAGCCACTGTTCTGATCTGCGACTGAAGGGCGGGTTTACATTGAACCAGACGATCAATCATGGAGGCTCAGGTAAGGTGAGATTTACCTTTTTCTGTTTTAGATCAGGGACTTGATTTGCACTGTCTGTCAGGGGATTTGTCTTGTAGAAGTCAGGGACAGGAAGACTGAAGTCTTGTCATAGATCAGGGAAACAGAATAGGTAAGGCAGTTATTCTAGATAGACTGTGAAAAAGAGAAATCGTGGTACCACGTAAAAATAAGAAGGGTTACGTAACATTTCGAAGATTAGAATAAAATGAGAAATAAGTGCACGAAAAGATCCCAAACTCCGCCGTTAACTGAAGATGCAAAATTTATGCAATTACAACATGCTGATAATGTTAAATACTACTCAAAATGGGTTAATAAGTATGAATTTGATGGTAAATTAGAAAAATCCTCACTTGTTAAACTTGTCAAACAGCTTAAAACTGATTCCAGAGGTCAGGTAAAAAAGCAACGTAAATTAGGGATTCCTCAGGCACACAGGTGGATTGAGGAAGCAAACCGTAGTGAACAAAAGAGTAATAATTCAAAAGCAATGTTTTTAGATAAAGAGGACAATAACTTAGTAATAGCATCGGCCTCTCCACCCCCTCCGCTTCCCTTACCAGAATATGAAGTGAGCAGACAAGCTGGTCCACCCCCATGATATCCTGCTATCCCTGCAAAAGCAACACCGTTTGTTAGAGATCCTGTCGAGACCAGGTCTTGAACACGGGCAGGAAACTCAAAAGGAGACATTGAGTTATATCAAATGGGTAGAAGTTCACGATATATGAGTGAAGAAGAAATATGCCCACTTATAGAAGTACCTAATCCTCAGGCAGGACAAGAAGGACAGGACCCAACTCTCTTAGTTTACAGACCGTGGACACCGGAAGATATCCGGAAAGCCACTGAGGGAATTCCCTATCCAAAAGTTAATTTTAGAAAATTTTTAGAAGACCTACAAGGCATGAGGTTAAGTTATAACTTAAACGGAGAGGAAGTAGAAGAAGTAGTCAGACAAATCATGGGACAAGACTGGCACATGATCAGTGGCAACTGGAATCCCCGTGACACAGAACACAAACCCCTCCCACATAGTAGCGCAGAACTAGACAACAGAGTGAAAGGTCTTACAGTCCGAATCTCTGAGAAATGGAAACCTAGGGCAGACTGGACTTGCATTAATCAATGCATCCAACAAGAAGGCGAAACTGTTGACAGATATTATACTAGATTATTAGAGTGTTTTAATAACCATTGTGGAATGCAGGTACCTGAAGATCAAACACATGATTCCCCGTATGAGCAGCAGTTAAAGAATACACTTTTAAAAGGCAGTATTTTGCCTATAAGCAGCTTTATTACAAAGCACATGGTAGATCATCGCACAAGTAGACTACAGTCACTACTTGAATATGCTAGACATGCTGAAAGGCATTTTAACAGTAAAAAGAAAAAGAAAGCCCAAGTATTCTCTGTAGAAGATGGAGCAGAAGTTTATGTAGTACAGTCCAGGAAAAAGGGCAAGAAAAATGCCCAGGGAAACAAACAGTCTGATCAACGATCAGAGGACTTTGAAGGGCGAAAGAAAAGGGAGGATTGCTTTAAATGCGGTAAGAAGGGACACCTGGCAAGGGATTGCAAGAAAAACAAGAAGGCAACTACGAAAGATAAGGAGGGTGAGGACTGACTATATGATAGCCAGGAATCACTAGAAGAAAATAGCCAAGAAAGGATAACTGAGAATGTGATAGAGGGAGTAGAGGATGTGACAGAAGAAATAGAGGAAGTACATGAAGTCACGGATAATGAAGAAAATGAAATTTTAAACTTAGCTTTATTGAGCTTGGAGCTCTATTTAGCAGACACAAAACCAGAAGTTACACTCCTGGTAGAAGGGAGGGAAGTCACATTTTTGTGTGACTCAGGGGCATCACAGACCCTGGTACATCCCTCCAAACTACCAGAGAATTCAGAGTCACCGGATTACATATTAGTGAAAGCAGCTAATGGACAGCTGTATTGGGAGCCCCTCTCCCATAACATTGCAATAACTGATCCTGTTCCAGGATTAACCCAGAAAAGCAAAATTGTCGTTTCTGCAAAATGCCCAGTAAACCTCTTGGGCCGAGACCTTATGAAACTATTTGGCATGGCAGTAATTCCAACTGTGCAGGGTATGGAAGCACAGTGACAAAATTATACTTTTGCAGTGCGATCGGAGGGTGAAACATTTTATTGGTACAGCCAGGATTTGGTTATGACTGGTCCAGGGGCAGTAACCGAAGAGCTGATGAACGTAGCCATCAGCAAGTTCCCCTCCCTTGACATTGATAAACAACATTTGTTGCACTGTACTCTGTATTATTGTAGCACATCAGGACCTGATAAGGAATATGAGCAAGAGTTGTTTAGAAACTGTGCAAACAGGTTAGTATTACGTAATCTGTACTGGGACATAAAAGGGAACAGTGTAGTTAGCTGTTCATTGCCCCAGGAGTTCTTTGCACTTTATAAATTTAATCGATTACCACATGTAAGCTTAACCAAGGACAAAATTGTGAAATGGGCAGACCTAGGAGAAAAAGTCACGAGGTGGGAAAAACAGACAGAGTTAGAACTGTCAGAACAGGGAGTACAAAAGCAGAAGTTAAATTGGATAACACAGACACACCCAGCTGTACACTTGCAGTCTAGCGAGGACAGCTGATTAGCACTCTTATCAGAAGAGGAAGAAGATGCCTTACAAAGCATACCGGAAACTCTCTGGTCAACAGGCAAATCAGATGTAGGACTGATTCGTACAGCAGGACCAGTTACTATCATGCCAAAGTCAGAATTTAGACCACAAAAGAGACAGTATCCCTTGAGAAAAGATGCAGAGGTAGGAATCAAACCTATTATAGCAGCTTTACTTAAGGAAGGAGTACTAGTGGAATCACCTGATTCACCATGTAACACACCCTTATTTCCTGTTAGAAAAGCAAACGGAGAATGGTGTATGGTCCAAGATTTACAAGCTGTAAATGACGCAGTAATACCAAGGGCACCTACGGTGCCAGATCCACACACCCTGTTGAATGATTTGAAACCTCAGCAGAAATATTTTTCTGTGGTAGATATCAGCAATGCGTTCTTTTCGATACTGATACACCCTGACAGCCAACTTTGGTTTGCATTCACATTTCAGGGGGAAAAGGTATACATACATGCGACTACCACAGGGATATTGTGAAAGCCCAAAAATATTTTCACAAGAAATGGCAAGCAACTTGGTGGGATTTACCCCACCGAGAGGCAGTCAGATTTTACTTTATGTTGATGACATCCTACTGGCAGCCCCACCCAGCAAGATTGTAAGGAAGATACTGTAGCATTGTTACAATTTTTAGCTATTCAGGCACATAAAGTAAATAAAAACAAATTACAGCTTTGGAAAAAGCAAGTTAGATACCTAGGATATGTAACATCCAAAGAGGGCAGAACATTAGATGAGGACAGAAAAGTAGCGATTTTACAAGCACCGAAACCCACTACCAAGAAGGAAATGATGTCCTTCCTGGGTACGACCAAATTTTGTTGGAGCTGGATTCCAAACTATGCTTTGGAATCTGCACCACTGACCAACTTGATATACAAGAATCCTATGGCAGCACAGAATTTATTACAATGGACACCAGAAGCAGAATCTGCTTTCTGCAAATTGAAACAGTTGATAGCATCCTCATTAGTTTTAGGATTATCAAACTATCACAAACGTTTTTTCCAAACAGTGGATTGTAAGCAAGGTTATATGACATCAGTGTTAACACAGCAGCATGGGGACAAGCAACGCCCCATTGCTTACTATTCATCACAACTGGACACAGTGGCACAGTCTTTACCCCAATCTGTACAAGCAGTAGTCGCAGCTGCAATAGCAGTGCATGCTTCGGCCTCAGTAGTGTTGTTCCACCCTCTCACATTGAGAGTGCCTCATGCAGTCACGATTATTTTACTGCAAGAAAAAGTAGCATATCTTTCTCCTGCTAGGCATCTTTCCTGTATGACTATATTGTTGAGCCAACCTCATATGACAATTGAACAATGTACAACTTTGAATCCGTCTACCTTGCTTCCAACTCCTGCAGATGGCACACCACACAGCTGCCTGGAGGAGATTGAGCAAAAGACACTGCCTAGAAAAGATCTTACGGATGTTCCCTTGGATGATGCCGAGGTGACATATTACGTGGACGGCTCATGCAAAAGGGCTCCCACAGGACAGAACCTAGTAGGATATGCAGTAGTCTCTGATACTGAGATTGTAGAAGCAAAATCTTTACCACACAATTTATCTGCACAAGCAGCAAAGCTGATTGCCTTAACACGGGCATGTACCTTAGCAAAGGGTAAATGTGTGAACATTTTTATTGATAGCCAGTACGCTTTCTCTACTGTACATGTTTTTGCACAACAGTGGAAAAATCGAGAAATTATAACATCTACTGGCAAATCAATCAATCATGCGCAGTTTATTTTAGATCTTTTAGAATCTATTCAGTTACCTCAGAAAGTAGCTATTTGTAAATGCATAGCTCATACCAAGCAACAGGATAGAATTTCAAAAGGTAATGCAAGGGCTGATACAGCTGCAAAGCAGGCAGCTTCAGAAGCATTTCTTTTGAATGAGGAATTACAACCTTCTGAGATTTTAGACTTAGAAATGTTAAAAACAATGCAGACACTTACTACGCAAGTTGAGAAACAAAGATAGATAAAACGAGGAGCAATTCTCAAGGAAGGGCTGTACATCTCCAAAGAGGGAAAACCAATATTGCCATCTAACTTGTTTAGATATGCAGCTTTGTTGAGCCATGGGCAATACCATGTCTCAACAGGGGGGATGGTACAGTTAGTGAACCGAGTGTTCACAACATATGGATTTATAAACTACACTAAAAATTTTTGTTTATCATGCCATCTTTGTAATAAACGTCATGCACAAGGGGTGTTAAAGCCCAAGCAGGGGAGTTTTCCTGCACCACCATATCCATTCCATACTATCTGTATGGATTTCATAGAACTGAACAAATGCGAAAATAAGAAGTATTGTGTTGTCATTGTAGATGTTTTCCAAATGGGTGGAAGCTTTTCCGACCAAAAATCCAGACGCAGCTACTGTTGCGAAAATGAGAAGTTATGTACCTACCATAACGTTCCATGTTAGTTGTCTTCTCTCGCCTTCTTTCTTGCTTGATGGGTTCGGAGCCGATCCTCGGCTCCGACTCAGCACTTTGCTAAGCTCGAGAGTCACCTTTACCAGCTCGAGGCAGCCCCATATCCCATGATGCAAGGCGGTAAGTACCCAGATCTCATTTGGTACCTATAGGTAATAACACCTAGCACAAAAGATTTCCCAGAAGGAAAGAAAGGCAAAAAGCCTAAAGGATGGGCTATAAGGTAGACCAGAACTAGCTGGTCTTAAGAAGCATTCTTCCATATAGGGAGAAAAAGGTCTGTCCAGGCCAGGGGGCAGGAGGGAGGGTCGCAAGAAAGAAGGCGAGAGAAGACAACTAACATGGAACGTTATGGTAGGTACATAACTTCTCAATGTTAAGTTTTCAATCTCGCCTTCATTCTTGCTTGATGGGACCGCGTCCCTAGCACCTCTATCCTGGGTGGCTCAATGGAACAGACTCTTGAGAACTGTAGAGCCAAAACTGGCTCTATCTCTGGAGGCCAAATCCAATTTGTAATGAGAAACAAAGGTATGAGGAGTGGCCCAAGTGGCTGCTGCACAAATAGTGTCTAATGGAAGTCTAGCCTGAAAAGCTGTAGAAGTGGCTAAGCTTCTGGTTGAATGCGCTTTAGGTTTTGAGCACAGCTGTTTTCCCCTGAGCTGATAGATTTCGGAGATGGTGGAAGAAAGCCATCTAGATAAGGTCACTTTGGAGACAGGGAGGCCTTTCTTGTTTTCAGCATAAGAAAGAAAGAGCTGATCGGATTTCCTGAATTGTTTTGTTCTGTCCAAATAATATCTGAGTTGGCGGTGAACATCAAGATAATGTAACTTTTGTTCCGATCTGTTTGAGTAATTAGGGAAAAATACAGGGAGGTCAATAGATTGGTTCAAATTATTTTTCGAGGCCACCTTAGGCAAAAAGGTTGGATTAGTTCTCAAGGATACCCTGTCTTTGTGGAAGACCAAATAAGGGGGACGAACAGAGAGAGCTTAAAGTTCTGACACTCTCCTTGCCGAGGTAATAGCAACAAGGAAGAGTGTTTTCCATGAAAGAAATTTCAGGGAACATGAAACAGCTGGCTCGAAGGGAGGAAGAATTAAGGATGTCAGCACTAGATTTAGGTCCCATTGAGGAGGAGGACTCCTGACTGGAGGTTTCAGGAAAAAAAGTTCCTTTTAGAAAGGCTCTACAAAGCCTGTGGGACATAATGTTGTGATCTGCAAACCCGACATGAAAATTCGAGATAGCAGCCAACTGAACTTTGACCGTGGAAGATGAAGAGTCCGAGTGAAAGATTTCCGCTAAGAAATCCAAAACTGCTTGGGGGCAGTAAAGGGATCTATATTTTTAGCTTTTGCCCAACAAGAGAAGCGTTTCCACTTGCTGGTATAAATCCTTCTAGTAGAGGATTTAAGGGAAGCCACTATGATATCCCTAACAGGATTAGAGATCATAGGAAGCCTGGCTAAGGAAGGAAGTGGAGCAACCAAGCTGTGAGGTTGAGAGAAGGAATAGACCAATGCAGCTGACCCGATTGGTGAATCAGAAGGTCTGGCACTGGGTCCAGATGCCACGGCTGCACCAAAAGGTGACAATGGAGGAACGGAAACCAAATTTGTCGAGGCCAATAGGGAGCAATGAGAATCATTTTGGCTCTCAAAACGGTGGCTTTCTGGAGAATCTGTGGAATCAACGGAAAGGGAGGAAAGGCATAAAGAAGTCCCTGGGGCCAATCCTGGGTTAGAGCATCTCTGGGGGGATGGCCTGGTAGTGGGAAGAGAGAAAAGAAGTCTGGGCATTTGCTGTTTTGGGGAGTAGCAAAAAGATCGCAACATGGGCGGCCCCATTCTAGAAAAATCTCCTCCACTATAGATTGTTTGAGAGACCACTCGTGAGGCATGAGAATAGCTCTGCTCAATCTGTCCGCTAGAATGTTGGTTTTCCCAGGGATATGCGTTGCTACCAGAAACCGATGAGAGGAGATCACCCATTGCCAAAGTCTGAGAGCTTCTTGACACAAGGGGTAGGACTTGGTTCCGCCCTGTTTGTTGATATACCATACTACAGACATGTTGTCTGTGTGAACTGCAATTGTTCCCAAGGGAAGAAAGTCGTTGAGGGCTTGCAACGTTAAAAGCACTGCTCTCATCTCTAGGACATTTATGTGCAGGTGGTATTCGAACGGTTGCCACGTCCCATGAACCATCCTGCCCTGATAATGACCCCCCCACCCAATCAGGGAGGTGTCCATAGTGACTGTGGCTACCGGGGCCGGGGATACAAAGGGTCTGCCTTGATGAATCTGGGGAGAAGAGATCCACCATGATAGATGATTCTTGTAAATTTGTGTCACCAGGATTTGGTGACGCATGGGAAGTTGTTGGTAAGACCACTGGGTGAACAACATCCATTGAAGAAGACGCATGTAGAAGCGGGCCAGGGGAAGAAGGGTAATGGCCGCAGCCATGAGGACAACACCTTCAGAACCATTCTGGCTTGCACCTTTTTGCAGGCAAGGATGATCTTCACGTGACTTTGGATATCTGAGATTCTTTGGTCCGTGAGGGTTGCTGACATCCGAACAGTGTTTAAGTTTGCGCCTATGAAGGTAATAGACTGGCAGGGCAATAAGGATGATTTTTCGTAGTTGATCGAAATTCCTAATTGAGTGCAGAGATTTAGGGTGTAATCCCTGGCTTGAAGAAGTTGATGCCTGGTGGTGGCTGAAAGGAGCCAGTCGTCGAGATACGGAAACACCTGGAATCCTTGACATCTCAGGTGAGCCGTGACCACTGCCATACATTTGGTGAACACTCTGGGGGCTGTAGTGAGACCAAAGGGCAGGGCTCTGAATTGAAAATGACTGGACCCCAGCCGAAAGCGGAGAAACCTTCTGGAGCCCCTGTGAATTTTTATGTGATAGTACGCGTCCTGAAGGTCTATAGAGCACATCCAGTTGTCCTTTTCTAGGAAGGGCAAAATTGATTGAAGAGTGACCATTCGAAATCTTGTCTTCCTCACAGACTTGTTGAGTCTGCTGAGATCCAATATTGGCCTCCAGTCTCCCGTCTTTTTGGGGACCAAAAAGAATCTTGAGTAGATTCCGGGCTCTGAATGGTCTGTTGTAACTGGCTGAATGGCCCTTTTTTGTAGAAGCTTTGATACTTCTAACTTTGCAATTTCCCTTAGACCGGGTGGCACATCTGGAAGGGAATTTTTGTGAGTGAAAGGACTTTCCTCGAAAGGAATCTTGTAACCCTCGGATATGATCGACTGTACCCATCTGTCTTGAGAGAGGGAATGCCAGGCTTCTGGGTACAGCGATAGTCTTCCCCCGACTGCCTCCAAGGATGGACAGTCGGGCAACATCTCAGGGATGCTGGAAGGGCTTGTCAGAGCGAGGCTCTCTGCTTCCCTGGTTTTGTGGACCCCCTCTGCCTATAGAGCGGCATCTGTTATTATTACCCCCTCTGCCTCTAGGGGTAAACTGACCACGTGCGTCTGGCGTGACTCCCTGGGATTTACGGAACCACATTTTTCCGCCCTTCTGACCTTTGGGGTAAGGTCTAGAGGGGGTAGAAAAACGGACCCCTATGGCAGAAAGAGTCTTGCCGTCCTGCTCACACCTGGTCAATGTATCCTTCACTTGAGGGCCAAACAATGCTGACCCATCAAAGGGAGAATTCGTGAAGGACGCTTTAAAGGGATCTGCAAAATTACAGAGCCGCATCCAGGATTGACGTCTAAGAGCCACTCCTGTAACCGCGGCTCTACTCGCTCCATCTGCTGCGTACGAGATCAGTCGCATGGAGGAGTTAGCTATAGAATTAAGGATTCCTAGCTGAGAAGCAATCTTTTCTTGAGCCCCTGCAGCCGTAGGATCCTGCACTACTTCACCTAGTTCCTTAAGGATGTCCCTTTGGAGTCTGGTGAAGTGACATAAATAGTTCAGCTTAACGCATGGCAAAGGTCGCTGAGGAGAACATCCGCTTACCATACCTATCCATGGTCCTAGAATCCTTATTAGGAGGATGGACTGGTACGGAAGGATCTGCAAGTTCCTTCTTAGTGGCGGCCGCCACCACCATGGCATCAACAGGGACACCTTTTGTAAGGAATTGCTTTTCAGAAGGGGCTGTAATAAATTTAGACGGCCTCCTAGGAACTGGCTCTACAGAATCCGGAGCAGCCCAAGCCTTTCGAGCAATAACCTCCATAAGGGGGTCGAAAGGTGGAGACACCCAGGAGGTGGAGGGTCGAGATCCAAATGCCTCTAGGTATACCGACTCATCCTCGGAGGGATTTATGGAAGGCCAGTTTCCCCTCTGTTTTAGGAGTTCTAGGATGTCTGAAAAGGAGACATCCTCAGAGGGGGATCTTCCGCATCGCTCCGACTCATCTAAGTCGGTATCTGAAGTGGTAGACTCAGGGGAGTCCAGGCGTTTCCTCTTACAAGTCCTCTTGCGCGGAGGATCCCCTGACTGGTCAGGAGAATCCTCGGAAGAGGGGGTTCTTCCCAGTGGGGAAACCTGAGGCGGTGGATCTCTAGGTCCGGGAGCAAGAGAGATGGAAGAGATATCGACAGGCACTGTAGAGGGAGGAGCTAAGGGAATAGACTGCTGACTGAGCCCAGTGGCCAGCACACTCTTCATCACCTCGAAGGCCCCCCTCCCAGGGAGATCCGAGAGAACCCGTTCCAAAGAAACTGGGACTCCCGGGCCCACCGAAAAGGAAGGCTCCGAGGCAGATGTCGGAGCCGAGCTCACCAAGGCCGAAGCTCCAAGGGGAAGAGCGGGGTCGGACAAAGGTCCGATGCCACTCACCCCCTCGGAGGAGACCAGGGAAGCCCGACCACCGAATCCCTCCAAGGAAGGTCTCGAGGAGGAGATAAGAGTAGATGCTGAAGGTGCAGAAGGAGGGGGTATCTGCCCCTCAGCCATAGCCGTAGACTCCAGCTCCAAACTCTGTGGTAGAGTCGAAGGAGGAACTTGAAGGGGGTGTGGACTAATAGTCATCTGTTGAGACGGACTATGAAGCATCTGGGCCAGTGCCTGTGATTTTAATAATCTGCTTACCACCCTCTCTAAATCATGGTCAGATAACCTGGACGACCTAGATGATCAGCTCCGATGGCTCCGTTCCGAAAGAAGAGGTGAGACCGGAGCCAACAGAATCGGTTCCAAAGAGGGGGACCTGGACCTCTTCCTCGAAGGAACCATCGGAGCCGACAAACCCACTGATCCAGTCGGAGCCGATAACTTTTCGGCTCCGAGAGAAGATCTAGATGTATTGGCTCCAGCCGGAGCCGATGCTGGCATCGAAATAGCGGTGTCGGTGCCGGTCGGTGCCGACACCGAAGCCTGGGCCACATGGTGGTCGGAGCCAGTACTCGGAACCGACACCAAAGTGACCATAGTAATATCGGCACCGATAGCCATCGGTGCCGAGGATTTAGTCAAGGTCGGATCGGCTCCAGCCGGAACCGATCTCGACTCCGACAAAGTCGGAGCCAAGGCCGAAGGCTTTGGTACAGAAGCCTGGGCCTTAGTCTTGGAAGGCTTTCCCGGAGCCGATTTGGCCGGGAAGCCCTCCGATTTAAGGAGTCCCCTTAAAATGAGCTTGTTTCTCCTTTCCTGCAGGACTCTCTGGCTAAAAGAGTGACATATTGCACAGGAGTCCTGCAGGTGGAGAGGTCCCAGGCAGTATAAACAAGAAGTGTGACCGTCTGTCAGAGACATCTTCTGACAGCACGAGTCACACTTCTTAAAGCCTGAGACCCTTTGCTCTTTGGACATAGTGGATACAGAAAAACAGTACACACACAGTCCCAATCAGACAAAAAAAATTAAAGTATAACAGTAAAAACCTCACACACACACACACCCTAACAGGGGGGGATGGGAGGGAAAGAAGGCCTGACTAAAAAAAATTAAGGAGGAAGAATAAATTTAGTCAAAAAGGGGCTTACAATTAACTAAAAATGAAAGATTTTTAAGAAAAATTACTTTTTATCTGAAAAGGGGCTAATAGCAGTTTGAATTTAAACACTTACCAGGAGCTGGTAAAAGGAGGACCTCATCAGCGAAGCGGCAAACGAGATCTGGGTACTTACCGCCTTGCATCATGGGATATGGGGCTGCCTCGAGCTGGTAAAAGTGACTCTCGAGCTTAGCAAAGTGCCGAGTCGGAGCCGAGGATCGGCTCCGAACCCATCAAGCAAAAATGAAGGCGAGATTGACAACTTAACATCCCTTGTTAAAGAAATTATTCCTAGATTTGGCATACTGGAAAAGATCTACAGTGATAATGGCACACATTTTGTGAACCAAACCATACAACAACTGAGCAAGTTCTTCAGAATTTCTTTGAAAAATCATTGTGCGTATCACCCACAATCTGCAGGATTGGTAGAGAGGTACAATGGGACGTTAAAAAATAAATTAAGGAAGCTCATTGAGCAAACACATAGAAATTGGGTGTATTGTCTGCCCCTGGCACTGTTGAGCATGAGAACTGTTCCGAATGCAAAGGGATTGACTCCTTTTGAGAAGTTATTTGGGAGGGCATATTATATACCTCAGTGGAAACCTCTCATGCCTGCAGATCAGGAAGCCGACTGTACACTCGCTGAGTATATGAAGAGAATGTTGAATTCTAAACACCTTTTGCAGTTTAATTCTGTATCAGATAAGGAACAAATCAGACCATTGGAAGCAGCAGTAGTCCCAGGCATGTGGATCTGGGTGAAAGTCATCAAGAGAAAAAACTGGACTACACCGAAGTGAGAAGGGCCATATCAAGTGCTACTGTCAACACCCACTGCAGTCAAGATCACAGAGCAAGCATCCTGGATTCACCTGACACACTGTAAACTGGTTAAAAACTTTGAGCTAGATAAAAATCTTGTTACTGTTACACCACAAGAATAAAAATGACAAAATCCAGAGCACACAGGAATGCAGAACAACCACAGAAATATTGCATGATCATCCTGTTAACTATACTGGTGACATTGATCTTTTTGTTGTGGCCTTTCTTTTTTCCAGCCACACAAGCTAAACTGAATAAACGCGATGCGCTACTCATAGACTGGCATCCACACTTTAATACTTACCAAGCGATCAAACGTGTATGCTGAGACTTTTAATGTTTCAAATTGTTGGGTTTGTACAGCTATAACAACAGCGTATGGGGGATTATTAATGACTGCAATCCCCCTAGGGGTCAATGAGACCTGGGAAAACTTGTTTTATGATACTACGACTGTTAAATCACAAGATAAAATAGCACTGCACCTGCCTGTTACACAAAAGGGAATTGTGTGTTTTTATAAAAATGATACTGTCCAGGTGGGTTGGAGTAATTGCAATATGACTGTTCCTTACAAATGTTACACCAAAGCTAATAATGCAGGTTCTATTTGTGATACAGACTATGACTCGTTTCTTAAATCAATGCACAGAACAATTAATGAAGTACAACATAATCCTGTTCTTTTTAAGCAACTGTCTATAATAAACAAGAAAATGTTTCATGCAGATCAAGCATATGTTAATAGTAAAGTTACTACTAAGGTGGAAGATTGTTATTTTGTATATGGCAAAAAGGCCTATAAATGGTTACCTGAGAATTGGTCCGGCAGTTGTTTTTTGGGTTACCTGGTTCCGGCCATACGACACACTGCAGTTTTGCCTCGAGGTAAAATTCGAAATGCACAAGAAGTCACCAAGAAACCTGTCAGGAAACCTGAGAATCCAGTGGGACAGATCGAGGCGGGCTGGAGAAACCTTCATTCCCTGGGTGATAAACTAACACATACGGACTTGAGTGACACTGTCATATCGTGGGCAGGCATATTACCAGCATATGGAGCAGTGAAATTGATTTGGGAGCTGAGAAAACTGTCTAAACTCCTCGAAGCAATGAGCAATGCAACTTTTTCTGCTCTCGAATTAGTGACTGATGAACTGAATGCCATGAGAACTGTGGTGCTTCAAAACCACATGGCTCTTGACTACACCCTAGTGGTGAGAGGTGGTACGTGTGCTTTAATCCAGAAGAATGCTGTTTGTATATTCCTGACAACCAGCACGAGATAGACAACCATCTTGAGGTGATACAGCAAGTGTCGACCATGACCAAACCAGGCCCAAACCCACTGATGGACTTTTTTCAGAAATGGTTTGGGGGTGGGGTTCCATCCTAATGAACACCTTGATTGCTATTTGTGTAGGAATGCTCCTGTTGGGAGTATGTGTTTGTTGTGGCATCCCCTGCATGAAAAGATTGATCAAAGATTTTATAGATTTGTCGGTTTCTGAAACCTTATATAAAGGTACTGAGCTTGATGAACTATTGAAGACTGAGATGCTTTCATAAGTTAATATGAATGACTTTCTTAACTGCAAATCCAAAATGGAAGAGGTTAGGAAAAGAAACAAATCGTTTATGCTTTTGAAAGTAGAATAAAAGTATTAATAGGGGGGAAATGTTAGAAAAATATGTATTAATAAGTGTGCATTCGTGCCTTTTTAGAAGCCCAAAAGGGTTAATACATTTATTCTGCTTTATACTGAACAAATCCATATCAATGGCAAATGCTTTCTGACCTTGTATTTTGTCAGCGCAGCTAAAATCCTGTTTATGTCTTAGGAAATGTACTGAGAAGCAGATGGTTTTCTGCTTGAGTAGGAAAATAATGAATAGAACAATACTGCTTTCTATAATGTTATTAAACTTAGATAATTAGCCCTGTCTGTGTTATGAGAACATAACCAGCTGCAGGAAGGATAGATAAAGTGGAACAAAGACTGCTTCAAGAATATGAACTATAATCTGTGATTGCTTTGTGCTCGAATGAGTAGAGTACCTTGAAATGTAACACAGCACTGTAGAAATAATTGCAACTAGCTGCCGGTCTACAAGGCCATGTTATTTTTCCAAAGTTTTATCGTGAATCTAGAAATGTTATGTCATGTCAGCAGAAAATCATGAGCAACATCTGCTGCGAAAAACAATATTGTAAACTTATGATTTACTACGTCAGCTTCAGTAGGCAATGTCTTGTAAGAATAATATAAGAATGGCTTCACTTCCTGATTTTAGTTAGACAAACTCTGTATTTTTGCATGCATGTTTTTGTCTCCTTGCTGCAAGAATTAAAGTGCCTTAACCTGAACCTTACGTGTATTGGTCTTTGAAGTTTTTTCCTTTGACAAGTTCTCTTGAAGGATTCCCCCATGGATTTAGGAACCAGAAGAAATAAATTATCTTAACCTAAATATGGATAGTTTAATTAAAAATAAAAATATAAAAAATCTTCTTCTTTCAGCTTTTTCCCAGTTAGGGGTCACCACAGCAGATCACCTGTCCGCTCATGATTGGCAGCAGAGTTTAGACGGTGTCGAGTTGCCAGCCCGGCGCCAAAACTTCCACAGAAGGCACACACACTCACACCTAGGGCCAATTTAGAGTGTCCAATCCACCTACAGCATGTCTTTGGGATGTGGGAGGAAAGCATGAGCACCCGGAGGAAACCCACGTGACCACGGGGAGGACATGCAGACTCCACACAGAAGGCACCCCAGCCAAGGACCGAAATGGAGAACCTCTTGTTGTGAGGCGGCAATGATAACCACTGCACTACCATGGCCACCCAAAAATATAAAAAATATTTCTTAATAAATAATGTTATAATGTTACTCTAAAAAGTAAAACATTAAAAATACGTTTTATTCAGTTACTCTAAAAACTAAAAAAAAAAAAATTTTTACTAAAGAATGTTTTTTATCTAGTTGCTCTAAAAAGTAAAAAAATAAGAAAGAAGACTGAAAACTTTGCAAAAGAAGCACAGACAAGCTGATTTCAGAAAAGCATTCAAGGTTGGTTTAGCTGATTCTGGTAATGAGGTACCAGAAGAACTAGAAGGAATTAGGGAGACTTAACTTGAATTATTTTCTGAAATCAGCTTGTCTGTGTTTTTTTTTTTTTTTTCGTAAACTTTTCAGTCTTCTTCCGTATTCTTTACTTTTTAGAGCAACTGAATAAAAAAAATTCTTTATTTTAAAAAGTTTTATTTTTTTACTTTTTAGATTAACTGAATAATTTTTTTTTTTACTTTTTACTTTTTAGAGCAACTGAATAATACGCATTCTTTATTATTTTTTTTTATATTTTTATTTTTTACTTTTTAAGTAAAATATTGTCCCTTTGTCATCATCTTGTCTTATCCTTTGTGTGTTTGTCAGTTCAATTTCATTTTTTTCAAGTACCAACTTGTCAAATGAAACATTGTATTGGATTGTTCATCTGTTGGGATTATTGTTGTTTTTTCTTAAAACTCAATATGATTACAATAACAGGTGCATTGTGAGGTGAGGGGTAGAATTAATCCTTCTGACTGCAAACAAATTGCTACTTTCTCTTTTAATACAAAGGATCCATAACAAAGGTATTCTTGTTTCTCCACTGTAATGACATGTTGGTAATTAATAACTATTGATGGAGTGGTGATGAAGGGAGCTGACCCACCTGCAAAACATTGTGTGTGCGTGTGTGTGTGTGTGTGTGTGTGTGTGTGTGTGTGTGTGTGTGTGTGTGTGTGTGTGTGTGTGTTTCAGCAGCTTATGTTTTCATTATGTTAAATCCATTATACTGTATAGTCCGTAGGTTACAATGCATGGGGGATATATCCTATTACAGCTATGCTATAATGTTCAGGTGTGGTCTATGCATTGACTTATTCATGTCTTCTATGGTTTTCTCATGAATTCAAAGCTGGTTTGATGAAAGAGAGTGGTGTTAAGTGAATCCATGCATAAGCTACCCATGTTGAAAGCAGCATAACACTTCCAAAGTTTTAAAACGTAGTTACCTGATAGTATTTGGATAACAAAAACTGAATCCATCTATTTTCACTTGTCGCATCCTACTCCTATAGTGACACTGTAAACAAAAACTGTTAGGAGAGGAGAAACGTTGCTTCCATATACAGACTTTTGACTGCAGTCTTACTTGCGGTCTCGGAGACCAGTTTGCATTGGTTGACAGAAGGCACCTTCTGCTCAGATTGGCATTCAATGTTTGTGTATGTAGTTTTATGAAGGATTATAAGGAGGCATGATGGATAGCCCAACTTCTGACTGTTTATTGGTACATGAAACATGCCTACTAAGATACTTAACGCATTGCTATAGCTATCCATTGTGGGGGGAAACACATTTTTAATGTGAACATTGTGTTTCTGGCACTCAGTGTGTGTGTTTGTGTTGGGGGGAATTATCTAGGCAGATGAGTGTGTGTGTGTGTGTGTGTGTGTGTGTGTGTGTGTGTGTGTGTGTGTGTGTGTGTGTGTGTGTGTGTGTGTGTGTGTGTGTGTGTGTGTGTGTGTGTGTGTGTGAGCTTTCATTTAAGGCTGCTCATAGTACAGTGCATCCCACTCTGTCCCTCTGTGGTTCTGTCATGTCTTTGTGTGTGTGTCCCTCACAGACAAGAAGCTCAGCATTTTTTCTGCTGTCTCTCTTGAGAGAGTGACAGAACCACAGGGACAGATCCACAAAGCCAATTTCAATAAAACATATTCTAATAATAATAATAATAGTAATAACATTCAAATGTCAATTACCAGTTATTACTTTTGTCTAGGAAAATGAAGTAAGACTTGATGAATACCATCACTGCATTCTTCTACAATGGAATTTGCTTACCATGTGATGCAAAATTTAGATAGTGTTGAAAAAGTTGAAATTAGTGACATTACTGGAAAAACATAGCAAGCAAATTATATAGTCTGCTTGTCAAGGGAATAAAGTCATAGAACTGAAATGCAAGTCCAAACATAGTCTAAATGAAGGCAGTACTCAAATCACATTAGATAACATCCCTATTATACCAGCACTGGATGACATAGCAAAGGCCTTGCATGGTCTGTCAATTTAGTTCCTAATTTGAGAAGTTGGGATGGATGAATCTTACATCAATATCTAGAGGCACTGTCTTCTCCATAACAGGTCATAAATTCTACACCACTAATAGTCCAGTGGGTCAGTACTTCACATGATATAAATACTGTATAACTTTTCATTTCACGTACATGTGTATTTCTCTTTTGATATCCAGGTAATACCATTAGGCACAAGTGTCTCTTTTCAGATACAGTCTGGGAGTAACATCAGTTTAAGCACCTTTCTCACAGTCACCAGTAGACAAATGTGCCAGAATCATATTCAGAGCTATAAGATGAAGCTTATTAGAAATGCACAGCCTTAATTCACTCGACTAAACTGATAAATTCTTTTGCTAGCATACAGCTTTCCTGAAAATCCAAAGACATCTAGAAAATATAATGGGGTGTCTTTGAAGATCTGGCTGCCCCAGCATTCATTTGACAATTACTCTATGTTTTTGCAACCTTAGTTTGTAAAAAAAGAAAAAGTTAGTAATTTGAACTTGCTAGTTCAGAGTTAAGTCCCTTGCTATTGTAGGATGTCTGTTGAATTATATATGAATTCTATGTACGATAAGCTTTACATTTATATACTACACTAAGTGGTTATTCTGAATCACCTAAATCACTGCAACAGCTAATAGCATTCGTCAGTGTCACATCAGTTAACAGCAACAAAGAAATATACAACTGGAAGATAAAACAGGAACTACTATACAGTTAGCCAGACTTGACAAAAATTCACTTAAACAGTAAAAACTTAACTTACTTTGTTTAATTTCTTGACAGAAGTATCCATGGGTAGAGCTATTCATGGCTATTAGTTCAGGCACTTGGTTGATTTAAAACAGTTTATCAGAAAACTAAATCTTAATGTTTTATTTAAGACTGTGGAATCTGTCAGCAACCCATTGCATATATCTAGCACTTATAACCCACCTGTTCACCCTTCCATTTTGGTGTTTGAACAATTATGTGAAATTGATGTACGAAACATTTGGAGAAAAGCATGCCAAACAAATTTAAGTGATGGTGAGACTGAAGGTTTACTCAGTTTGAAAAATAACACAGAGGTTAGGGTGTTAAAACCCTACAAGGGTGGAGGGATAGTGATTATGGATGTATGTGATTACAATGCAAGAATGAGGAAGATTTTGGATGGGGTTGCATATAAAAAAATATCTCTGAATGAACTTAATGGAAGTTACAACAAGATTAGAAATTAATTAAATGACTTGTTTATAGATGGTTCCATCTCTATTGAAGAGTATATTTTTTTATCGGCAGCCCATCCAAGGATTCCTTGTATATTTGGTTTGCCCAAAATCCATAAAAATGTTTCTGACCCTCTCATGCACCCTATTGTGAATGGTAGAGGGTCTATTACTTATCCCCTTGCTAGTATTTTTGAATATCAGATTAAAATCTTTGATGTTTGAGGAAGCAAAACTTTGTAAGGATTCATGGGATTTTCTACACAGGATTAATAATCTGGAGTTCTTGGATATGGGTTTATTTATTACTATTGATGTCAAAGACTTATATACGTCTATTCCCCATAAAATTGGGGTCGAGTGGGTTTGTGAATATTTTTGGAAAAAAGTGTGCCTCAGCCTAATATTAATGTATATGAACAACTACTTAATCTAGTCCTAAAGAACAATTGTATTTATTTTGAAAAAGAACATTTCATCCAGGATGTGGGCGTAGCAATGGGCTCCCCCTGTGGGGGGCTTTATGCTAATATTGTTATGTTACAGTGGGAGAAGAAGTTTATTTTTAATTCCCCTTTTTATAACCACTGTAAAATTTATATAAGATTTTTGGATGATATATTTATATTCTGAGACAGACCTGAGCAATTGATTGTTGAATTTCTGAATTACATCAATAATTCAACTGATTTTTTAAAATTTACACATGCAATTGGTTTTGATGAGATTACTTATCTTGATGTTAGGTTAAGAAAAGATTAT
Source organism: Protopterus annectens (assembly GCF_019279795.1). Lineage (NCBI taxonomy): Eukaryota > Metazoa > Chordata > Ceratodontiformes > Protopteridae > Protopterus > Protopterus annectens. The sequence continues at coordinate 1,999,044,911 of NC_056726.1, read as the reverse complement.
GTATTAAGGAAATATGTTTCTGAAATTCATCGCAAAGAGACCTACTCGAACAGCTTCTTAAATTTTGATAGTTCCCACCCTTATAGGCAGAAGAGAGTGGTGGTGAAGGGAGGATTTGTGAGGGCAGCCCGTATGGTTTCACAGTTTGAGTCATTTATCTCTGAATGTGAACTTTTAAAAAATATATTCTTGAAAAGGGATTATCCCTTCGAATTGGTGAACAATCTTATGTTGGAAGTTATCAGCAAGAGGGAGAGGGGCTTTTTTGTGCAATCCTGACTTGTAATAATGAAATGATAGCTCCCAATGGTATGAACAATAGTAGTGTAGACACATTGTTGCTAAATGGGAGCCATGAAATGCTTAGTATGAGTACACATAATGGAAATAATGGACCCAATTTTCAATCAGCTTTCATTACAACTTACAGTTTGGAAAGTAAAGAAATTGTGGATATTTTACTAAAGAATTGGGTTATTTTGTTCTCATGTGGTGATGTTAAGCAATGTGTTGGAGAAAAACCTTTAATTGTTTACAGGAAGGGTTGATCTCTCAAGAACATATTTGAAAATGGTAGTAACAAACGGTGCAGAGGTTCCATGAAAAGGTGTGTCTCATGCAATTACTGCAATTATATTTTTGAAGGTTCTACCTTCACAATTAATGGCGTCAAGGTATGTTTAAGGAAAAATTGTAATTGCCAAATGGAAAGGGTGGTTTACTGTGCTTTTTGTTGTAAATGCTCTTGTTTTTATATTGGGAAAACTGTGAGAAAATTAAGGAGTCACATTTATGAACATTTAAGGGACATAAGATTAAAAAATGAATCTAACTCTTTGGCTAAACATTGTGCAGAGTGTGTCAGTCACAGTTTTAAATTTGCAGTGATCGAACCTTTTGAGCACAACCCAAGAGGTGATCCTTGGCCATTGCTTCTTGAAAAAATGAAGCTTTGTGGCAGCTTAGAACTAACGCTATGCAATGGCCAGGTTTAAATGAGACATTTTCTATTACCTGCTTTCTAAAATTGAGAACATTGGAGAGATGAAAAATTGTTTGTTTATAATAACACATTTTTTATAGTAATATAACATAGGTTGCAATTTTGTATGAGACACTAGCAGTGATTTTATAAAACATAGATTTATGAAATTTTTTTGTGCATATCTGTTTACATTTATTTATTAGTACAATTTTTTTATAAATACTATTGTATATGTTTTAATTGTGTAGTTTGCACATTTTGAATTATTCATAGTGTATATATTTTTGATAATTTTGATGATTGTTATTTATAAAATCACTTTTACATATAGTTTTATTCTTATTTTAATATATACAAATAATTACGCCACTTTGTATTTTTTAACACACAATTTTTTGTCTATTTCTCCCTGTTCTGATTGTATGTCCCCCGTGAGGTGGTTTTTACACAGGATTTTACACATATACATTATTTTTTAACATTTTATTGTATATGTGTGTAATTTTACGTTGTATTTAACAATGCACTATGCATTCATATCAATTATTTAATTAGGACATTTGAACTTTTAAATTTTAACAGCAGAACATTATAATTTATTTGCTTTATTAGCAATAATGTATTTAGTGATAGTTTTTTAAGTAGATAACCTAAGGGGTACATCTTACATTTATATGTATGTATATTGTTTTTTTAAAAATGTGTATTGCTTTAATTTAAGGGGTTGTTCTTGAATGCTTTGTGAGCTGATGTTTTATTAATTTATTCACGTATTCATATGAAGCACATTCTGAATGATCTAATTCGTGGGCATCATTATTTAAAATGGTTTCAGTTTGTTTTTTTAAATTTAACTTGATAAAGTCTCCTAATTTGGAGACGAAAGCGCTTGTTTTTTTCTTTTTCACCTCAGTAAAGAGTGTCATTTATTCAGTAAAGCCTGGACAGTTCTTTGGTTCCGTTTCACATCCTCCTGGCCTGCCGTTTTTGTATTTATATTGAAGGATGTATGTTGAATTATATATAAATTCTATGTACAATAAGCTTTACACTTATATACTACACTAAGTGGTTATTCTGAATCACCTAAATCACTGCAACAGCTAATAGCATTCGTCAGTGTCACAACATCAGTTAACAGCAATAAAGAAATATACAACTGGAAGATAAAACAGGAACTACTATACAGTTAGCCAGACTTGACAAAAATTCACTTAAACAGTAAAAACTTAACTTACTTTGTTTAATTTCTTGACAGAAGTATCCATGGCTAGAGCTATTCATGGCTATTAGTTCCTGCACTTTATAGGCAACTAAAATGATCTAAACATACCTGAACTAAAAAAAATAGGTATCTACTTACCATAACGTTCCATCTGTGTTTTCAATTTTCATTCATCCCTGACTGATGGGTTTGAATCCGTGACATCAGATCCAACTTGGCCACTTGTAAAAGCATGTGGCAATCCAAAACTCTTGATCTTCTCCCTTACCCCCAGTGCATCCTCCCCATTATCTCAGATCTTGTTTGCAAGCACTAAAGAAAGACATACTCTTACAACTTATACATATATGTGTATAATTAGGATGAGAAAAGAAAGACAGAGTCACAGAGAGGAAGGGCCAATGTCACTTATGGAGCTGGTAAAGACATAAGGATGAAACCCAATAGTTAAATCATCTTGCACTTCTAGAATAAACCTAAAAAAGGCTGGGGTTAGGAGGAGGGGAGTCGAGGAGGAATGAAAATCGACAGCACAGATGGAATGTTATGGTAAGTGCATAACTTTTTTATCTGATGTTGTCAATTTTCATTCTATTCTTGACTTTTCACCTCCCCAATGATTCCTCGAAAAGGATCTTCGGGAGGTGGAAAATGCATGCTCATGGCAGAAAGGATCTTTCCATCCTTCGCACACCTGGACTGTATATCTTTTACTTTGGGGCCAAAAAGTGACATTCCATCAAAAGGAGCATTGACAAATGTAAATTTAAAAGGCTCCCTGACATTGCACAAGCGCATCTAGGCTGTCTCCTGATGGCTACACCTGAACTCACTGCCCTTGAGATTCTTTATGCCACACTGGAAATATGTCTCATAGACAAGTTTGATATCGATTGAAGGGTTGCCAGCTGGGAGATGACTGAGTCCTACACCTCCTCAGACACTGTTCCTGCAAGGGTATCTGAGAGTTCCTCTATCAGATCCCTTTGTAGTCAGGTGAAATGTGCCAGGTAGTTCAGGGATCTCAAGGCGAAGATCCCTGAAGTGTAGACACTCTTCTCAAACCTGTCCATGGCCCATGGCTCCTTGTTGAGGGGATGAACAGAGGACTTTTGCCAGCTAGTTCTTTCCTGGTGGCTGCTGCTATGACCATGGCATCAATAGGGTGGCCCTTGGACCAGAACTGTTCGTCTTCCAGATAGGTCATAATTCTATCAGGCTTCCTTGGTATTTGCTCAGTGGAGTCAGTCTCCTTCCATGCCTGCTCTGAGACCAATTTGAGGAGCTTGTCAGCAGACAGAATCACCCAATATATAGATGGGCCAGTATCAAATGCCTCCAAGAAGCACAGATTCCTCCAACAATGGATTGCTGGGCTTCCAGCTACCTCTCTGTTTTAGGATCTCAAGGATGTCTCTGAACAAGACATCTGCCAGAGGTGACCATGGGGATCCCTTGCTCTCCTCAAAATCTGTGTCTTTGGTGACAGATTCATGGGAATCTGGATGCTTCCTCTTATTTGTCCTATTCTGAGGGTCCTCTTCAGTGGGATAATCTGGAGAGGTATCAGAAGAGGTAGAAAAACCTAACTGGGTGCCCTGAGGTTTTGATACCAGCTGCCTCTGTGGGAGGATTAGCTGAGACTCTTGACGCAGAGCAGGGGAAGATATGAAACCAAAGGAGATAGGACCTGTTTGTGTCATGGAAGCTGACAGGGCTCTCTCCAAGGTCCTAAAAGCTGGCCTTCCTGAAGAAGGATAGGAACCCGGGTCTGAAAGGAGGGCTTTCTGATCCCTGGTCCCATTCTGCTTTGAAGAAAGCCACCCCAAGGCAGAAGTCAGAGCCAAACTAACCCTTGCTGAAGCTGCAAGGTGGAGAGATAGCTCTGAAGCTCTCAAAGTCTGAGGAGCTTAGAACAAACTTCTGATCCGAGCATATGGCGATCTTCAGACCTGAAAAAGACAAGCCTGGATGACTTGGATCCAAGGGCTTGAAACCCATGGAGGGAGTCAGAGGAGGAAGAGCTAAAGGTGGAGTCTTAGATATAAGGGCTTCCTGAATAAAGACCAACCATCTTTTTGATTAATAGTTGATGTGACGGGCTCTATCACACATTCTACAGCTAAATATTTGGACATAAAGTTAATAACATTTTTTATAATGAATATTACATTTGTCATGATTCATGTGAATTTTTGAGAAAAATTGGTGGAATCCCTTACAATGAGTCTTTGATCTTTATCACCATCAGTGTCAAATATTTGTATTCCTCAGTTCCACAGCAACTAGGAATCAAATGGTTTTGTGAATATCTGCAGAATAATAAGATGAGACAGGATGAGATCAACTTGTTTGAGAACTTACTTGAACTTGTATTGAAAAATAGTTTTATTTCCTTTGGGAATTTTTTTTTCTGCAGGTAAAAGGGGTGGACTTGGGCTCAGCATGTGGGGGCCTGTTTGCAAATGTAGTCATGGTACAATGGGAGGAAAAAGTTTCAGTTTGGTTGTCCATTTATAAGTATTGCAAATTTTATACCAGGTAACTGGATGGTTATTTACAGTACCTAGAAATGGACAACCAAACTTTGAACTTTCTCCGAGGTCTTTGATGAAACTGCGTAAGAGCTTGGAGATGACTGAGGCAACTTTTTGGACACTTCTCCAGAAATGGCATCACTGAAAGAAGACAGTAAAAGGTCTTTCAGGATCAATTTATTCTTGCATTCTACCAATGCTTGGGGATTAAAGGCATGACAGCTCGCACAACTCTCTTGCAGATGAATGGGGCCAAGGCAGTAGACACAAATAGTGTGCGCATCAGAGGAAGGAATCTTTTGCCTGCATTTCCCACACTTTTTTAAACCTGCTGGTATTTTTTTTTTAAACAAGTAAAGGGAGCAAAGGGACTACCTGCAAAGGTATTAAGCCTAGTTAAACACAGAAGGTAGGGGACAGAGAAAAAAGTCATAGAAAGAGATACTAACAATAGTATTTAGAGTATGCTAGTACAAAGGCAGAGAAATTTAAGACAGTTTAAGAAAAAGTTGTTGTTGTTGTGTCTTTCGGCTTTTCCCGGTTAGGGGTTGCCACAGCGGAGCTCCGGTCTGCTAATGATTGACAGTAGATTTTTACGTGCCGAGTTGCCAGTCCTGACGCAGAACCTTCAATGAAGGTACGCCCATTCACGCATGTCTCCACACAGAAGTAAAATAGAAAAAACACAAATATCACACATTTATCCAGTAGCTCGAGAGTGAAATAACCAGCTTTCAGCTAATGGTGGCAAACAAGAGCCAAGGTATTGGGGATAATGCATTGTGGGTAAGGGAGAAGCTCAAGAGTTTTGGATTGCCACAAGCTTTTACAAGTGGCTGAGTCAGATCCAACACCTTGTAGCTGAACCCATCAGTCAAGGATGGAATGAAACTGACATCATCAGATAAATGGTTAAGTCCTCATGCTCACCAATTATCACATTCATATTTCTTGATTGACTGCACAGTTTTCCTGACAGGAGGTATTGTGCATTGACACAATGCTATCATCTCACCAACTGCACAGGCAGTTCAATGTTTAGAACTGCCAACTGATGTACAGCATAACTCTTGACTGTCTGTCAGTATTGTTATCCAAACACAATCCAGTTTAGTATATCAGTAAGATGTGGTGGTCTGATAATGGGTTTGAGCTTCATATTGAAACTGCTGCATCAACTTGTATTGTGTAACTTTAATAACAATACATTACATCAAACAGCTTGCCAGAAAAGTGATTCATCTGCTGTGACTTGCAGTATATTTTCTGGATTTGCTTAAAACAAATACAAATCAGGTAGGTAACGCTAGAGTTACCTTAACAAAACAATTCCCAATGCTGTACTGAAAGCAGATAGCAAAAACTACATTATCTCAGGATCAGCTATTTTTACTTCTGTGCATGAGTGCAATCAGAATCCACTCAAAACATATCAGACTTTGAATTAATTCACTTTTACTATGGTAACAGTGTGCATTTGCAATTAATTTCCATTGGACACTCACAAAAATGTCTACATTCTTTCTGACCTGCAAATTAAGCCTGCTTATCTATACATACAATAGAATGAATTAATACAAGCATATTTTGATTCCATTTTACAAAGGGCATCCCTACATATGAATGATGGCCATTTGATTGTATTTCAAACACCAAAGAACAGCTGGCTGAATTAACTTTTCTCTAAAGGTACTTTGGAGTTTCACCTTTCTTTCTGAATCAGTTGTTGCACTGCAATTCACCAGGTGAACTCTGTCTGATCATGCATAAATCATTCATATGGGAAACTTTGCAAACACATGAATTAGTATGTACAACAAATGCCATATGACAAAGAGTTATGAATTTCTACATATGCATTTTCGGTAAACTAGCTTCCCAGTCAGTCTTTGCAGGACTAATGTGATTTGCGTGAAGCAACTTGGAATTCTTTAACATGTGACTGAAATTTCCATGTAAAAAAGTTGAAATACAAGTCATAACTTAATTTAAGCACCCCACACTATTTTCTTTCAGGATCGGGAGTGGCTTTGAATGACTGAGAATGAAATGGGAATACTCATATGCAGCAACTAGGCTTATGCCCCCACCCCCTCACCGTATATGTAAAATTGACTGTTGTACACTTTTGAGAGCTTTGTGGTGGTATAATGAGGGATGCAGGGAGGAGTGGCAGCCCCCAAGTAGGCAGTATTCCACCTATCTTTACACCAAAGTAATAGAGGGAGTGACTGACTACATTGCAGAGGCAAGGTATGCTACTGCCCACTCTGTGGGGTGTTTAAAGTAAGTTTTGCCAAATACAATACATAGCTGTCACTTTTAGCTATAACTGCTAGGGGGAGCTATCTGTAGAAAGTAACTTACTACCTTGCTTTTTCAGTTTAAATACTCATACCTAGATTTTCAGGAGTAGTGTGCATTTTCAGGATTACTTTATTTTATGTGAAGCAACTTGTACTACTTTAATGTGTGTATACTGTTTCTGTAGAATAAAGCAGAAATACAATCAATTGATGTAATTTTCAACTGCATAATGGTTAAGGTGTTTACCTTATAGGCACAAGGTGCAGGATTTCATTCTCACATGGGGTAACTGACTAAGTTATGCTGTGGTGGTGCTGCGGTAGCGTTGTCGTCTCACAGTAAGATGCTGTCTGGTTCGATTCTCAGCTAGAGTGTCTTCTGCGTGGAGACATGCATGAATGGGCATACCTTCGTTGAAGGTTGTGTGTCAGGGCTGGTAACTCGGCATGTAAAAATCAACTACCAATCATTAGTGGACCGGAGTTCCGCTGTGGCAACCCCTAACCGGGAAAAGCCAAAAGAAGAAGAAGATGGGGTAACTGACTAAGCTTAAAATGGCCCACAAGGGTAGCTAGCCTCATACTAATCTATGAACCTATGAACTATAACTGCTGAGTGGGGGTGGGCTCTGTCTGTAGAAGTGACTGACTTTCTTAATGTTTTTCTCACCTAGCTTTACAGGACTAGTGTGCATTTGTAGGATTAATGTGATTTGTGTGAAGTGACTTGGAATACTTTAATTTGTGGCTATTGTTTGCATAGAAACTGACAGAATTGGAATACAATACATGGCCATCCTTTTTTATCACAAGTGCCTGCACACAGAAAAAGAAGTTATGTCTTACCATAACATTCCATCTGAGCCTCGTTCATTCCTTACTCATGGGGTATCGGTTCTGAGTTCGGAACCGAGTTGGCCATTTTCCAAGCTCGCGTCAGCTTCAAACTCTCGAGCTAAACTCTTATCCACAATCCCCCTCTCCCTGTTACCTCAGATTGAGTTTGCAAGTCAAAGAAGGTAGAGGCTACCTCTGGTCAAATAACCTAAGAGAACCGGATGGTGAGATCCACTAGAAACCACAGGAGGGGGAAGGAGGGAGGGTCGTAATGACTGAATGAGGATCAACAATACAGATGGAATGTTATGGTAAGACGTAACTTCTTTATCTGATATTGTTAATCCTCGTTCATTCCTTACGCATGGGACAGAGTCCCCAGCTACCTCTATTCCTGGGAGGCTCTCATGGAAGGACATTCCTGAGCACCATAGAACCGAAAGATGCTCTTCCCCTGGAGGTCAAATCCAATTTGTAATGATTGATGAAGGTATGAGGCATAGCCCAAGTTGCAGCTGCACAGATGTCATATAAAGAGGCTCTGGCATGGAAGGCAGCAGAAGTTGCCACAGACATTGTTGAATGAGCTTTCATGGTAGTAGGCAACGAGATATTATGCTGTGTATAAAAAAAGGTCACACAGTCCTTCAACCATCTAGCTAATGTGACCTTAGCAATAGCAGATCCTAATCTAGGTCCAGAAAAGGCCAAAAATAACTGGTCAGATTTATGAAAGGGTTTAGTCCTGTTTAAGTAAAAATGCATTTGCCTGTGTATATCTAGAGTATGTAGGCAATACTCTCCTCTGTTTGAATGATTGGGAAAGAAAACTGACAATTCAATGGCTTGATTAATGGACATTTCAGAGATCACTTTAGGCAGAAATGACGGATTCGTTCTCAGAGACACTCTATCTCCATGAAAAATCAAGTATGGACTCTTGATACATAAAGCTTGAAGTTCAGAAATACATCTGGCAGAAGTAATAGCAACCAAAAACAAGATTTTCCAGGACAAATACTTGAGGACTCAAGAAGAGGCAGGTTTGAAAGGTGACATTGTCAGAGCCTGTAGAACTAATGATAAATCCCATGGTTGAATAGGTTCTCTAAAAGGTGGCTTTAGATGATTCACACCTTTTATGAAGGTCTTGCACAATTTATGGGACATAAAAGGGGAATCTTGGACACCCTCATGAAAATTAGAAATTGTAGCCAAATGAACTCTAATGGCAGAGGCCGATAGACCCGATTGAAACAGGTTGGCCAGATAGTCTAGTATTATCGACACTGGTGCTGAAAAAGGGTCTACTTGTTTATCTTTCAGCCAACAGGTAAATCTTTTCCACTTGCTCAGATAAGTAATTCTAGTGGAAGACTTATGAGAAGCAATGAGAATATCACGTACTGGTAAAGAAAGATCATTCTGCCTGGCAATCAAGGGAATTGGAGTAGCCAAGCCGTGAGCTTCAGGCTGTTCAAGTTGGGATGAATCAGGTTCTGTGGGTGTGAGATCAACTCTGGCGTTGGATGGAGAATCCATGGTCAATCTAGTAGGTGAGGCCAAAGGAAGGGAGAACCAAATCTGTCGAGGCCAGTATGGTGCTATGAGGATCAACGTGTTCTTCAACTGATGGGCTTTCTTCAGAAATTGGGGAATGAGGGGAAAGGGTGGAAATGTGTAAAGAAGACCAGAGGGCCAATCATGGACTAGAGCATCCCTGGGTGACTGTCCCAAAGGGGGAATCAGGGCAAAGTAGTTGCTGCATTTGTAGATGGTCTGGGATGCAAAGAGGTCGCAGCAAGGATGGCCCCAGTGGTGGAAGATCTCTGCCGCTATCAAGGGATTCAGGGACCACTTGTGAGGTTGAAGAATGCACCTGCTGAGTCTGTCTGCTATCACGTTGGAACTCCCAGGAATGTGCGTTGCTAGAAGAAAACGGTTGGTAGCCATCACCCATTGCCATATCCTCATGGCCTCTTGACAAAGGGGGTAAGATTTGGTTCCACCTTGCTTGTTGATGTACCAGACCACTGCCATGTTGTCTGATTGAACTGCAATTGTCCCAGATGGCTGCAGGGGATGGAATGCTTGCAACGCCAGAGGCACCGCCCTCAGCTCTAGAACATTTATATGCAGATGGGCCTCCAGTTGGGACCAAGTGCCTTGGACTGTCTGTCCCTGACATATCCCACCCCATCAGGGAGGTGTCTGTGATCACTGTGGCCTTGGGTTGCTGGGGGGAGAAGGGGCAAGACCATTGTGAGAGATTGTGTGTCATCCACCAATTTAAATCCTGTTTGCACCTGTGGGTTATGCAAATCATGGTTGAAAGAGGATGCTGAAAAGGATACCATTGGGTGAGCAGTAGCCATTGTAGAAGCCTCATGTGAAACCTGGCCAGGGGAACAATGGTGATGGAGGCTGCCATGGAACCCAACAGCTGTAGAACCGAGTGAGCCGTGGATTTTTCCTTTGAAAGGATTGGAATTAGTTGTTGCTTTATCCTTAGAATTCTATGCTCTGGAATAGCAGCTCTGCAGTTTTTTGTGTCCAAGATAACCCCTATGAATTCTGTCAACTGAGATGGGGTGAGATTGGATTTCTGCCAGTTTATGGTTATGCCTAGCCTTTGAGCAGTGAGGAGAGAGTATGCCAGAGCTTTTTCCAGTAGATGTCTGGTGGGGGCGGAAATGAGCCAGTCATCTAGGTATGGAAACACCTGGAATCCTTGAAGTCACAAGTGAGCTGTGACAACTGCAATGCACTTTGTGAACAATTTGGGGGCTGTAGAGAGTCCAAATGGCAGTACTCTGAACTGGTAGTGACTGGCTCCTGCATGGAAGTGCAGAAATCTTTTTGATGGCCTGTCCATCTTTATGTTTTAGTACGCATCTTGAATATCTATAGAGCACATCCAATCATCTTTTTCAAAAAGCGGGAGGATAGACTGTATTGTGACCATCCGGAATTTTTGTACTCTCACAAACTTGTTCAATACACTGAGATCCAAAATTGGTCTCCAGTTCCCGGTTTTCTTTGGCACCAAAAATAGTCTTGAATAGAATCCGGATCCTATCTGGTCTGGAGGGACTATTTGGATGACTCTTTTTCTTAGCAGCTTTTCTATCTCTAGTGCTGCTTCTTCCCTTTGACTGGGTGGAACGTCGGGAAGATTTTTTTGAAGGGACAGGACAAAGATCGAAGGGGATATGATAACCTCTGGTTATGATCCTTTGTACCCAAGAATCAGTGGTGATGGTTAGCCAGGCAGAAGGGTACAAGGAGAAACGTCCCCCAACCACCTCCAGAGGAAAGGAGCTGGGCCGCTCTTCAGGAGCGCTGGTAGGATTGACCAGGGAAAGAATCCCTGGAACCCTGGTTACGCGGTCCCCCTCTGCCTCAAAAGGAGCATATTCCCTGTGAGTTTTCCCCTCTGCCTCTGGGGAGAACACGGCCTGTGTGTCACGGAAAGGACCCTGAGATTTCTTGAACCATATCTTCCCACTCATTTGGTTTTGGGAGAAAGCACGTTGAGGGGAAGTATAACAGACACCTATGGCAGAAAGGGTCTTACCATCCTGTTCACATCTGGCCAGTGTGCTTTTAACTTTGGGCCCAAACAGCGAGGAGGGCTCAATGGAGGCATTAAGAAAAGAAGACTTAAAGGGTTCCGTGAAGTTGCACAAGCACATCCAGGCGTGTCGTCTCAAGACCGCAGCTGAACCCGCTGCTCTAGCTGCTCCTCCTGATGCATGAGATGTCAGTCGCATAGAGGAGTTAGATATAAATTCAATTGTGGCCAGCTGAGAGGTCACTTTGTCATGGACCTCATCAGACACGGCACCAGCCAAGGTTTCAGAGAGCTCAGAAACCAGATCCCTTTGAAGCCTAGTGAAATGTGCCATATAATTCAGGGACCTGATAGCAAAGGTCGCTAAAGCAAAGGTGTGCTTCCCTATCCTGTCCAGGGCCCGGGACTCTTTGTTAGGTGGATGGACAGTCTGGCTTTCTTCTTCTGCCAGATCCTGTTTTGTTGTGGCCAGCACCACCAAAGCATCCACAGGAAGACCTTTGGACCAATGGAGATCTGAAGCAGGACGGGGCAAGATCTTATCTGGCCTCCGGAGAATAGCTTTGATGGTATCAGGAGCCTTCCATGCATGCTGCACGGTGAGATGGACAAGTTCATCGGCAGGTGGAGTAACCCAGGAGGTAGGGGGCCGGGTGCGAAAGGCCTGCAGGAACACAGATTCCTCAGAGGTCGGATTAGAGGGCTGCCAGTCACCTCTCTGTTTCAGGATTTCGAGGATATTGCCAAAGGATACCTCAGAAGATGACAGAGGGGATCCTTCCCCCTCATCGAAATCTGTGTCTTTGTTGAGGGACTCCTAGTCCATGTGCTTCCTCTTATATGAACTTTTCTGGTGGACCTCCTCAGTGGGAGAAGCTGGAGAAGACAGTGGAAAAGAGGATTCCTGAGGAATATGTCCTGCAGCCCTTGCACCCAGAGTCCCCTAATTGCAACTTGTAGAACCAGTGTATCAGAGGAGGGCAGAGGTATAGACAGTCCAGTATCACCAGCAGCAGCAAAAGCCTTCTCCATCAGTTGGAAGGCTGGTCCACCCGAAGAGGTGTGTATGTCTAGGGCAGGGGGCACCCCTTCCCTAAGTGGCTCAGCCTGCCAACCCGGGGTCCCTGGATGGCTGTGGAGCAGCAAGCTACGCATGTCACAACTGACATCCTGGGTCGTAGCAAAACTTTCCTGCCATGAAGGCAACTGCGGTTCCTTAGTGAGATCCATAAAGGGAACCGCAGAAGGGGAAGACTGTGCTATATCCATGGACTTCAAAGGCAATGAAGGAGGAGAATAAGAAGGGGTCTTTGGAGATCGGTGATCACCTCCCAAGGAAGGATAGTTCCTGAGGGGTGGGATACCTCTGGGCAAGAGTACCTGGTCCACAAGACGCAACACATCATGTTCGGAAAGGCTTTAGTGGACCTCACGGAGACTGAGGGAGAAACAGGCCTGTCCACAGAAGAGGCAGACTCGGTGCCTATCTCATCTGACCGCACCAAGGACAACGGTGCCGAGAAAGACTGGACTACTGTTGTCTGCACCGAAGAAGTCATCGGTGCTGAGGTCATTGTCTGCACCGATACAGAGATCGGTGCCGAAGTGGTTGTCGGTGCCGAAGCTGGAACCGAAAAAATGGAGTCAACAATAAAGGCTTCGGTTACGAGGAAGATTTTGGAGCCGACACGGTCAAGGTCTGCGCCGACTGAATAGTCGGTGCCGATACAGTGGTAATGGTCTGAACAGAGGAGCCCCTCAGTGCCGATATATAGAAGGCTGCAGGAGAAGATGGAGTCAAAATCACTAATGGAGCCAAAGGCCTCAGTGCTGAAGGTCTAGGCACTGAAAGCACTGGGGCTGACTGATAGAGCTTCGGAGCCAAAAATTTAGCCTTTTTAAGTTTTGGTTGGTGAGAGTCTCCAGCCGGGGATGAAGGCAAAGATTTAGCCTTAGTAGAAACATCCATTTTCTTATGGGCTCTAGGAGGGGCTGAGACCTCCGACCCAGAAATAGCCTCTGAAAAGGGAGATTTTAGAAGTCCCTTCAGTATCAGCTTGTTTTTCCTTTCCAACAAAGTTCTATTAGAAAAGTTCTCACAAATAGTACAGGGTGGTTCAACAGATAAATGGAAAGCTCCCAAACAATAACCACACAAAGAGTGTGCATCAGAAGTAGGCAGTTTGTGTCCACAATCAAAACACCACTTATACCCCGGACTACCTTTTTTATCTGCCATGACAGCAAATTAATTAATAGAAAAATACCAATAATGGTACAAGAGAGTACCCGAAGGTATGAGAGAGAAAAGGGAAAAAGATTACCGATGATGGTAAATAGAGAATACCTAGTGGTAAAAGTAGTAAGGAAAAAGCAGAAAAACCTGAAGAAATTATAAACACTAGATGCAATAGGGTAAGAGACAACAAAATATTAACTTTTCTGACAGAAAAGTACTTTGTAAAGCAATTAAACAACAATTGACTGTACTTAGCTCAAGAGAAGTAGCTTGACACAACCGGATGGCAATACGGCAAATGAAATCTGAGGTAACAGGGAGAGGGGGATTGTGGGTAAGAGTTTAGATCGAGTGTTTGAAGCTGACGCGAGCTTGGAAAATGGCCGGCTCAGTTCCGAGCTAGGAACCGATACCCCATGCGTAAGGAATGAACAAGGATTAACAATATCAGATATAGCTATTACTCTAGAGTGAGGGCTTAGAGCTGTCTGCTGAAAGTTACTGGCCTCTTGTTTCATCCCCAGTTTAAGCAGCCACTATCTGCAGTTCAGATCTAGTGTGCATTTGTTTGAAGTAAGTGCTGGACTACTTAACTCGACATCTAATATATGCACAGACTGTTGGGGCTCTTTATAGACGAAAGTAGCTAGGTGCCTGCTTTTGCTTGCTCGTTATTCTGGTTTTATAGGATTAATGTGAAATGTGTGAAACAACCTTGAAGCAACTTGCAGTACTTTAATGTGTGGAGTAAAGCTGAACTACATTACATGGCCACCCTTTTCTGCCACAATCAGATGTCTGAATTGTATGCAGAAGTGGCTATCAATATCTGGTGGGGGTGGGGTAATGTCTCTCTTGATGAAATTAACTCACCTTTCTGCAATTTGCTCACTTTAAATAATCTGTAAAAACAATAAGACATACAATGCATTACAGAACTTCCAGAACTTCAGAGCCCCTAGGCGCATGGTGGTCCCTACTCTTCAATGCAGCATAAGTAGATTTTGACACAGGCTTAGTAGTGGCTTCTATCCTGAATCCCACCTTGTCTAAAACTGGCCCTTCTCAGAAGTGTGCACACTGCACAGGAGGTCATCATAGTCTGGTAGGGGGACTGGGAACAATATCCTTATTTATTCATTTAAGACTTCACAATCTCAGTATTTCAGGAGATAGCACACTTGCCTTTGGTGGTGGTAGATCATAAGACTGTGGGTTCTCTTTCAACACCAGGTAGTTAATACTAACACTGCAATGCAGCATGGGGGGGTACATTAGATGAGTGTGCCGACTTTCAGTTGAGAGATTAAACTGAGTCCCCATTTGCCTGTACAGATTGTAGCACAGGTGCATGTAAAAGATCCCATTGCATTTATCAAAAAAAAAAGAGTAGGGAAAGTTCCCTATTGCCCTGGCCAAATTTCTTCTTCTCAGTGTGAACACCAACTTAGGTCTCCCCTATCAACAAGTGTAAATAAAAAATACATTTATTTTCTTTCTAAACCTCAGAGGTGTGCACAGGTCACTAAAGTTTCTGTTGGTCTGGGACATTATTTCTTTAACTTTCCTCATAAACTTCAGAGGGCTGCACAAAAGATCACTATAGCTTGCATAGGAGCAGCATACTATCTAGGAGAAACAAGATGGAAACATCACTATGATCTTTTTTACACTTTACTTGTAATCAAACATTAGATACATATACAGGTGGTTGTCTTTATTGGGAGAAAAAGGAGGCATACTGTTTATATATATATATATGTCTGACAGCAACAGGTTGAAATATGTTATGTTCTTTTTTTTCAGTTTCATTCCATTCTGATAGTGAGGTACATTTTGGGTGTAGGGGAGAGGAGGCTTTCTGTGTATATGTATAACAGCAGCAACTTGAAATGTATATGACTGTGGCCATTTGTGCCTTAGAGGGCTACAAAGAATATGACAACTTTTTTTGGGGGGGAGCAAGTACTGTTCCCAGATATGATTTATGTATCCTCTCAAAATGTGGCTTCCCATTTTATTGCCAACTGCTATTTGGTCAGTTCAGAGCATGAAGCAATGGATACACAAAGGAATGAATTTCTGTCTCACATTTCTTGTTAGGGACATTATTCTATAAAAAGTTTGGGGAAAAAAGCTTGAAAATGAACCTTGGGGCATCTAGAACAATCATGGCTTCTGGAGGCCTAGTGGCTTCCAGAACCCCCCTCCTAACTTAATGTAGTTATTTCTTCCAAGTGTTTGGTTCTAGAATAAAGTACATTCATGTAAGTATACTTACCATAATAGTAGATGATCACTGCTGCAGTAGCCTTAGCTATATTGGTTACATACTACTCAGGATATAACAGACAGCGAACTTACAAAGCTTAAGGACACATTCCTTGTGCTGAAACCATTAAGTAGCTTGAGCAGAGCTGAAGAAAAAGAGTGGTTTGGGCACCAAGCTCTTCAGAGCTAACTGAAAGAGGGAGTCTACAGCCCCAAACAGGTCAATTATACTAAACTAAAAATAAATGTGTTCACCATGGCAACAAAAAATACAAAAATAAGGGTAATGAAAGGAGAGAGGGAGCAGCTATTGCAGTAGTGATAATTTGAACATCTACTGTTATATTACGTTTACTTACACAGCAACAATATGTTCATCATTATGTTCACTGCTGCAATAGCCATGGTTATATAGGGTCTTGGTTCTTAATCTGGCACAAACAGGATTTTTCCCCATTTACTAATATATGATTTCCTAGTAGGATGTTTCTTTGTTGCCTTTAATACCTGCTGAACAGCCTCAGAAAACAGGCACCTAAAAGACTGTTTCATCCAGACCGGCAGTTAATGTTGTTTTAAGGTGGGTATATATGGCAATATGAATTTTCTCGCACACAACAAATAGAAAGTTATTCTCACCAATATCAGAAGAGAGGTAAATGGTGAACTATCACCTCAAAATAAAGCAGACTTTTATGTTTTGAACTTATCTGGATGTAGTTTAAATGAATATGAATTGTTAGTGCTGAATTGTGGGCTCAAATTCATACCTACTGTTTTACCAAGATGTTATGAATTGAAATGTGATATTTATAAACTGGTTAGAAAGTTGCATTTAAAGAGTTTTTTTAAAAGAGTATGGGATAATGCAAAAGTTTCTGATGTTAACGCAATTAATGATGTTTCATCTGATGAAAGCTTTTATTCATGTTGTTCTGACAATGAAGTAAATGCATATTGTGTGTTGGACACAAGTAAATTAGATAGTAGAAATGTTTTTCATTCCACCGTTTAACCATGAAGGAGTACAGAAATTTAGTACAATGTTGAATTTTGCTGTGGATAGGGAATTGATGCTTTTTGATAAACAGAGAAAGAACATAACTTATAACTTAACTAAAAATGAATGGGATGCCTTGCTATCATTGAGTCCTATTTGGATGTACCTGTTGTAGAACCCTAAAAGAAAAATGATGATTTGAAAACTCTAACTGACGCTTTGCTAGGGCGTTCTTAATGTCACCCTTCCTCATATCTGATAAATGTTTATATACCCTGTCCCTAAGTTGCTGTGTGGTTTTCCCCACGTAAAAACATGGACATAAATCACATGTGGCTAGGTACACTAACTGCATAGTAGTGCAGTCAGCATAAAACCTGGGTATAAATTCAAAGGCTAAAGTGGGATGTCTATATGTTTGTTCTTTAGTTAGGACCTTACAAACACTACAATGTCTACATGGATAAGTCCCTGTTCGTTGCCCATATTGCCAAATAGGAGGGGTGGTGATTGTAATAATTTCCTGGAACAAGTAGAACTTAAATGGATTCTTAGGATGCAAGCATACAAGCATCCAGGGTTGAATAGTCAAGTGAATATCAAGCCCATTTTAAGTGGGCGGAAACTGAAGGTGTATAGACAGAAGCAATAAATTTTACTGTTGATTATGATGTAATTTTGGTGCCAACTTTATGTGTTCATGATTGGTTGTAATGTATTTTAAATATGTCATTGTTTTATAAGATTTTATAAGGATCTGAAGAAGCAATTTGCGAAAGAGCTTGTCCTTTTTATTCATTAAATATTTTATGTAAGTGAAGATTCTGCCATGGTTGTCCAGTTGGTGTTGTTTTGTATGATGTTTTAGAGTATGGGAAGTCTCTGGGACAGGAATCTATCCCTCCAGCATGTCCTGCTTATTGTGGTGACAAGGTTTAGGTCCCTAGAGAGTATAGCTCTGAGGGATTGGGATTTCTTTATGCATAGCATGTCCAACAGCTCTGGGTTTGACATAGGTTTATATGTTAGGCAGAGATCACCTCAGAGTAGGTGATATGCTACGGAGTAAAGCTGGAGTTTTTTGACACTGTCAGTGTAGGGCATCTGTTTGAGGTTAGTAATCCTCTTTCTGAGGTATTTCTGTGACCTTTCCAGCTGCTGGAGATGTCTTGTGAGGTACATTCCAAAAAGGGCATTGTACTCTATAATGGGGTCTAATGAGTGTCGAGTAGAGGGGAACAATGACCTCTTTTTTCCTAGATGAGAACACTTTTGTGATGAAGTGTGCCACGTAGAAGGATTTCCTGACTACTATGGCGATGTGATTATCAAAGGAGAAACTACTGTCCACCTGGGTCTCCAGGTCTTTTATCACACATTTGGCGTTAAGTAGACTGCTGCCTATGTGGTAGTTCATGGGTAAAGAGTTTTTACCAAAGAAGATGACAATGCACTTTGTGGCATTGAGCTTGAGGCCATGGCTCTGACACCAGGCATCTGTCTCAGTGAGGTCCTTCTGTAGGATGTCCACATCATTTGGGGACTAAACTATGGCTCCTAGTTTGCAGGCATCTGCAAACTTCATTAGCCAAAGGCCTTCTGTGTTAGCCTGTACTTCAGAGAAGTAGATACCAAACAGGAGAGGTCCCAGGACTGAACCCTGTGGTACTCCACTTGTCACTGGTTTTAAGTCAGATTTGGAGTCTGCAACTTTTACAGTGTGGGTTCTGTCAGTGATCCAGTTGGCAACCCATCTTGTGACGTAGGGATTTATACCTAGTTTAATGAGTTTAGCTATAATTTCAGAATGGGGGATGGTGTTGAAAGCCTTGGCGAGGTCAAGATAGGCTGTGTGAACCATCTTACCCTCGTCTACAGCTTTGGTGACTGCCTCAAAGAAGTCGATCAGGTTCAGAAGGCATGATCTGCCTTTCACAAACCCGAACTGGGTGGGGTCCAGAGTTTGGAGTTTATCAATGTCTTTATTTATGAGTTCCATGATGATATGTTCCATGGCCTTACATACCAGGCTCATCAGGCTAATAGGGCAATAGTTCCTGGGATCAGTGGTGGCTCCTCCTTTGTGGAGTGGGATAAATGTTGCTGTGCGCCATTCAGTGGGCACAAAGCCTAATGTGAGACTATGATTGAACATGGTGTTTAGGTGGGGAACCAGTTCTTTCTGAAGTCTGTGTAAAATGCAGCTTGGGATTTTGTCTGGTCCCATGGATACTGTATGTTTGGCTCTAGAGAGTGCAGCTTTTACCTGCATAGTTGTGATTACAGGGACTCTGCATTCTTCCTGTATAGATATGGGCCATTTAGGGGGTGAGGGGTGGAGGGGTAAAGTTAGCACTGAACCTATCTGCCAGGACGTTGGCAATATCAGTTTGTTCTGTAATTTTCATACCGTTCTGCTGTAACTCAGAGCAGATCTGGGTATTGCCATTGAGAATCTTGACATAACTATAGAATGCTTTGTGGTTGTCCATAGAATCAGTGGCTATTTTGTTTTCATAGCTAGCTTTGGAGGATCTTATAATGGATCTCAGCTTCTTACTGAGGCTGACCAGGGAACTCCTCCACTCATGGGATTTTACTCTCTTTTGCAACAGTTTCTTTCTTCTGTTGTAGAGTTTGTTTATAGCAGGGGACCACCAGACTGGCTTCCTTTTTTTGAAGGATAGTGTCTTGGTTCTGTTTGGGATAGCATGATCCATGCACTCGTGTGAATGCTTATAGAGTGCATCTGTGTAGGATTCAGCAGTTGTAACTGTATTGTCCGTCTGCATGGGTGTCATGAATTTCACCACTTCTGTCTTAAGAAGCATGAAGTTGGCTTTGGAGAAATTGTTTACCATGATTTCCTTAATGAGGGGTGGGGCAGGATGTGGATATCTAGAGTGATTAGCTTAGGGCTGGGTCAGACCAACGAGGAGTTGACTTCAGGTGTGGAACACCAGTCACTCATGTTGGTAATGACTAGATCTAGGATATTGTTGCCCCTGGTGTGGGTGTGGATAAGTTGATCCAGGGCATTGGAATTTATGAATTCCAGAAAGCGTTGAGTTGGTACATGAGTAATTTTCCCAGTTAATAGTGGGGTAGTTGAAATCGCCCATTATTAGAGTGCTTGGTTGAACCCTAATACTTTCCAGTATATCAAGAAAAGAGGAGTGGGAATCTTGGGGCATTGTGGGGGATCTGTAGCAAGCTACAATTTGGATTGCAGTTTTGCCCAGAGTTAGTTGCACTTGCATAACCTCTGATGCATTATGCTGAGCAACTAGCCTGGAGGTGTATATCCTTAATGAATATGGACACACCTCCACCTTTGGTGTTCCGGTCCAGGTTAGATGGCCAAAAAGTGTGGTATGAGTTATAGCCTGATGATGCAGTGGTGCTCTCTGGAGCCTTGAACCAGGTCTCAGTCACTGCACAGATATCAATGTTCTACATTTTAAGGAGTGCGTCAAGGAAGTGCATTTTGAGACTTAGACTTCTAGCACTGAGTAACATTACCCTCAGTTTTTGCTTGCCTGTTCCTGTTACGGTGGTGAATTTGTCATTTGAACCTTGCCTAAAAAAGGCACTATAGGGGCAGCAAGAGCCTTGGCCAGTATCCAGAATCCCAGGGGTGACAGGTGCAGGCCATCTCTGGCAAAGCATTATGGTCTGTCGACCATGTCGTCTCAGGCAGACAGATACTGGATCCCCTTAGAATAACACCAGAAGCATAGCCAATTGATGAAGTCAATCATTTTGTTTTTGTACTGTGGTATCATTCTGGGTGATGGCAAGATGCTACTCAGGACTAGGGTCATACCTGCCTGGGCTACACGATCGGAGAGCTCTTCCATGTCTCTTTTCATGTAGTCCAGTAAGGTACGTCTCAGGTCATTCACACCAACATGGACAATGACAGAGTCATATTTGTATTTGCTGTGGAGTGACCTGAGTGCATGGGTTATGTGGCAGATCTTGGCACCCGACAGGCAGCTGACAGTAGCCTTCTCCTTGTTTAGCCTGGTGAGTGGGACATCAGTGTGCCTGACTATAGAGTCACCTATGACTAGTGAGTTGGGTACGTTGTTTTGCCTTATGGGCTGTGATTGAGTGGCACACAGAGTCTGTGGGCTGTGTGTCATTTGGGTTGTGTTGGGGAGGTGGAGGTTGCTTGCGTTTCTGCTTTGGAGGTCTCTGTTGCTTGAACAGATTATTATTGAGAGCCTTTGCGAATGTTTTTGTGTTTCGGTGTGTGAATTTTGGTGGTGTAGGTTTTGTGGGACTATGTGATGAGTGTGGTGTGGTACAAGTGTTTACCTTCTCCTCTTGACTGTCAAGTTCAGTCTTGGTTGGAGAGAGCTTTACCTCCAGTTTGGCTAGATAAGTGGATCTCTCACAGGTTGTGGTGTTAGGTGGTAGGAGGAGAGGGTTGTCTGTGTACATGAGGCAATTGCTACATTGCCCCAAGATGCGCAGATTCATCAGATAGACAGGAGAGAATACTGGGAGCTGACCCTTGGACATGCCTGAATAAAAAATTACTTTCCTCCAGACAAGAGAGGAAAGTGAGTATAAGAGCTGTTTTTCTCTAAGCAAGTGAGAAAAGTAAGTACAAAAACTGTTTTCCTCCAGCTAAAGAGGAAGATTGAGTGCTATAGTAATTTGTAGCTTATTTAGTGCTAACGACAAGTTCTGAGCAAGTGCTGAGCATGAATAAACAAATTCAAGTGCTAAAACTAAGAATCTGTACCTGGATCTTGTGGTAAATAGGCTACCTAGTGCTTATCACGCCCAATGATAAGCTAGAATGCTTCCCTCCAACACAGAAAGGCTTGGGGGGGCTCAGAAGCTTACAAACAGTCCTGGATACAGCAAATCTGTATCTGGACTAGACTAGTTACAGAAAATGTGGGAAACAAGCGCAAATGCGGGCTTTTAAACCAGAAAGTTGAAAGAGATGGAAAAACTGCCCAAACAGCCAATAAACTACAATTTCTGGGCCAGAAACCACTCTTGTGGTAGATAGGCTACCTAGGTCGACCAATAATGTCAGGAAGAGAATATTTTTTGTATCAGATGGGGCATTTGTTGCATTTTCAACTAAAACCTAAGGTTCAAATACTTTCTTCATACATCAAATATGTTTTTGAGTTTTTTAACAAAATTAGAGACATCCAATGGGAGCCCAATATGTATTGGGTTACTTTGGACATGAAAATCTTATATACCAGTATTGAACATAGTTCTGGTATAGAAGCATTGAGGTTTTTCTTGGGGAGTAGTCCAAAGTCAGAATATATTGTTGAACTAGTATATTTTTGTCTATTAAATAATTTTTTTTGAATTTGATGCGATGTTATTCCGCCAAAAGCAAGGAACAGCAATGGGATCAACCTTTGCACCTGCATACGCTAATCTAAGCATGGGTCTTTTTGAAACTGAATATATTTATGAACCTAAGTTTTTTCAGCAACATGTAAAGATGTACTATAGATTTATAGATGATTTTATTTTTTTTATGTACAGGTGGGCAGAATGAAGTAAAATTATTTGTTGAAGAATTACAACAAAATAGATTCCATCTTAAGTTTGATGGCTTAAAAATAGATCAGAAAGTGTCATTTCTAGATGTAGTGCCAGATATTTCTAATGGGGTCAGTAACACGACTTCTGTACACTGAAAATTTCAAGAAGAGAACCTATATTCGAGAGCAGAGAGCTGTCACCCATTACATACAATTCAGGCATTACCATATGATGAATTTATACGTATATATAGATTATGCAACAAGTCACATTTTTCTGAAGAGATAATTAGAACTGTTCAGATGTTTAAATATCAGGGTTATGATGGTAAAGTTTTGGAAAATTGTTGGGCTAGATTTATTAACCAATATATTGAGAAGAGACTAAAAACAATTAGACACATGTTGATGGAGGATAGGGAAGAAAATAACAAGGAGGAGGTTTATTTTGTTACAACTTATAGCTGTTTGAGTTCAAAAATAGTTGAATGGGTCATACATTATTGGGAATTTATTAGTTCTTTAAGAGATTTTTCACACTGGGTTAAGAAGGCACCCAAAATATCTTACAAAGTAGGTAGAAATATAAGAAATGTTATTGTTAAGAGCAATTTTGCTAGCCCTTCTATAGATTTTACATGAAACCCTATTGAGTATGGTACAAAGCCATGTTGGAGACGTAAAGTGTGTGATTATGTGGTTCCTAGTTTTGAAAGGTAGCTATACTTGTGAAACAGAGGGCATATTTTATGCCCTCAAATGTCCGTGTAAAAAAGTTTGTGTGGGGGGAAAGTAAGAGGTCCTTTAAAGTGAGTCTAAGGGAACATGTCAGGGATATTTTAAATAATAAAAAAGAGAGCACGGTGGCAGAACATTTTAACAAAATCCATGGAGGGGAGTTAATAGGGGTACAAGCCACTATTTTAGAGGAAATGAAATGCAACCAATTATGAATTGGTGATATAAAAATATTTTATTGTATAAAGAATCATTATATATTTTAAAATATAATACTTTGTTTCCACATCGGTTGAACAAAGACTGTAATTGGAGATGTTTTATTGAGTAATTGATGTTAATTACTGTATAATTGGATGTAATTAATTACAACTGAATGTGTATATATATATATATATATATATATATATATATATATATATATATATATATATATATGTATACATAGGCAGGTATTTCTTGTGTGTATATTACTCCTTGAAGGCAGTTTGCCGAGATGTCAGAGTGCAATAAAACGTTGGATGCTGGCTATTTGTGGTTTCTGTTCACATTGTGTGCTTCAGATAGTGGTTTCTTAAGATTTTTTTTTCCATTTACTGATATATGATTTCCTAGTAGGATGTTTCTTTCTTGCCTTTAATACCTGCTGAACCACCTCAGAAAACAGGCGCCTAAAAGACTGTTTCATCCAGGCAGGCAGTTGATGTTTTAAGGTGGGTATATCAAATAGCCCCTGACTTGTGTGAGTAAGTGCAGTCTATGAGAAAGATTGTGGTAATTGCTCTTCGCCATTTTCAAAAGAAGGGAGAACCACTGTTGGCTGGGTTAAAATGGAGTCACCCCAATGATCTTTGGAAAGAACGTTTGATCTTCAGAATAATCCTGGATATCAGTTGAAAGGTTGGACAGGCATACAGGAACACTCCTATCCAAGGGAATGAAAAGGCATTTGTATTCCAAGCTTACTTGCAAGGAATTATGTAGCAACATGTCTTTAGTTGTTTTCTGTAAATGAAGGCAAACAGATCTATTTGAGGAGTTTTTCACAACTGTATCAAATCATGGACGAGCCCCGGGTTCAATTTCAATTTGTGAGGGACTGTCCTGGTCTTGCCTGGCTTGTCTGTCTCAAAGTTTTACTCTGATGAAATTGAAGAAGCCTGCAGAGTTAGATTGTGGTGCACTGCTACATCCCAGGCTACCATGTCTAATCTGCTCACAGAGGAAGACCTAGTACCCCCTGTCTATGTATTGAATCACTGTGGTTCAATGGCTTAATGAATAAACTAACAAATTTAAAGCGTACATTGTCCAGTTTAAAGTTTGTCTAATAGACATCACTGCAGAATACAGAATTTTAGAAAACCAGTTATCTAATGTTTAAATATTGATAAATAATTTGCCAGTCTTACATGTTGAGGTAAATAATTCCACATCCTTCCTACCTTAAAATGAAAGAAAGATCTCTAACTTTAAAATGGAAACAGTATTCTGACAATTAAGTCTTTATTCTTTGTACCATTACCATCATTGATAAAGTCAATATCTAAAATGTCAGCTAGTAATTTGTCCTTAAGGCATCTATATATCATAATAATGTCTCATGTTATAAACCAGTAAGCCAAAGAATACAAAGACAAATATACCAGTCTTTCTTTACAGGATAAGTTATGACAAATATCTATCTGTCTGGTAAAGGTTTTCTGAATCTATTCCAACTTCTTCAATTGCAAAACATTTAATGCACGTAAAGCCTCTCCCCATATGCAATAATGGGTCTTATCCTTGTTAAGTAGAATTTTGGTAATACCCAACTATCTCTGCTTGAGAAACATTGAGAGATATTCCTCATAAGACTATAACATTTCATAAAACTGTCTATCACATTAACTTGAAAGTTACGATTTATATCTACCGTGATACCTAGATCTGTCAGTACCTTAGAAGAAACACAAATCTAATTGTCCAGGGAGCAAGGATATTGATTATTATTTCACCAAAAATGTAAAATATTACATTTACCATTAAATCTCATACCCTTGGTTGTTATCCATTCATATAGGTTATCCAGGTAAGATTGCAACAAATATCAATCACTAGTATTAGTTATTGTCCTCTCTATCTTAATACTGTTGTTGAACTTACTTAACCATACAGAGTTAGATTCTAAACATTCTGACATCACTAGACCAAATAATAGTAGCCTGAAGACTGAAGCCTGAGGCACTCCCTTGGCTATCAATTAATATTTGGAGTAGAAGGTTTTGATTCTCACTCTGTAGGTTCTACCCAGTAGCAGTCTGGATACCCATTTAGCTACAAAGCTGGAGTTACTGGTTCTCACTAAAGTCCCTGTAACTGTTTCATGGGGATGGTGCCAAAAGCCTAAGCCAGATTCAAAAAAAAAACATCAGTGGCTAATGAATTATCCAATGCAATGAGCTAACAATCTCATAAACCTTATCAAATCAGTCACACATGACCTCCCTAAAATGACTCCATTTTGATACATTTTGATACATATTGGAGCTAAAGTCCATAACTTCTGAATACTGTGGTGCTGAATGTGATCATTTGAAGAGGTTCTGGGAACCACAGATGATTCAGAGAGTTCAGGGATTTTATTACTACCAACATCTCTTTGACATTTATGTGTTTTGATTTGTACTGTTTGGTCCAAAGACCCTGCACTTTTACCACAGCTCCCCAAGCAACAACTGACACATTGAATTTTTCTCGTGGATTCTGAATGGAGAGATAAAAAGTCAGCAAGGAAAGGAGAGTAGTAGTGCTGAAACTGAATTCATCCTCAAGTCTTAGTGAGTCCCTTCAGGAGGTGGAAACCGTTTTTCACAAAATTTCACCAAGGCGACACTGATACATAGACTGTATTTAAATAGCATATATCAATCAATGGTACAGTGGTTAAGGTGTATGCCTTTTCACTCCAAAGCAAGTACAAGTATGACTCCGTCATTGTCCATGCTGGTGTGAATGACCTGAGACGTACCTCCCTGGACTACATGAAAAGAGACATAGAGGAGCTCTCTGACCATGTAGCCCAGGCTGGTATGACCCTGACCTTGAGTAGCATCTTGCCCTCACCAAGAATGATGCCACAGTATGAAGACAAAATGATCAGTTTCAACAATTGGCTAAAGTATTGGTGTCATTCAAAGGGGATCCAGTGTCTGTCAGCCTGGGATGACATGCTTGACAAGCCATGTTGCTTCGCTAGGGACGGCTTGCACCTGTCACCCTTAGGCTTTTGTATACTGGCCAAGGCTCTTGCCACCCCCATAGTGCCTTTTTTAGGCAAGGCTCAAAGGACAAACCCACCTCCATAGACAACCCAAGGATAAAAAAACTAAATGTAATGCTACTCAATGCCAGAAGTCTAAACCTCAAGATGCATGCACTCGAGGCTCTCCTCAGTATGGAGAAAATTGATGTCTGTGCAGTAACAGAAACCCGGTTCAAGGCTCCTGAGAGCACCCCAGCACTACCAGGTTATAACTCATACCATGCGTTTCAGCCCCAAAACTCGGACCGAAGCACAAAAGGAGGGGGAGTATCTATATTCATCAAAGATACCTACACCTCCAGGTTAGTGGCACTGCACAAAGCATTGGAAACCATCCATGTACAACTAACAGTGGGCAAAACTGCCTTTCAGTTTGTAGCCTGCTACAGAACACCCTCCCTATTACAGGAACCCCACTTGGCATTCCTGAGAACACTGGAGAATATGAAGGTCTCTCCAAACACTATGTTATTGGGTGACTTCAACTACCCAAACATTGACTGGGAAAACTACTCAAGCCCAAACACCCTCGCCCAACGGTTCCTTGAATTTATAAACTCTAACACAATGGAACAACTGGTCATCACTCCCACAAGAGGGAACAACATATTGGACCTGGTCATCACCAACATGGGGACTCTATGTTCCACACCAGAGGTAAACCCCTCATTGGTAAGATCAGACCATAAACAAATTTCCCTGGACATCCATATCCCGTCCCCACCCCCAGCCAAGGAAATCACTGTAAAGAATTTCTCAAAAGCCAACTTTGCACTTCTCAAGACTGAGGTGGAATCCTTCAAAGTCCCTGGGCCAGAGGACAATGCAGCCCAATCCGCAGAATCCTTTACAAATGCATTCTATGAGCACCTGCAGAATGCATTGATCATGCTATCCCAAATAAAACCAAGACTCACTCCTCCAGAAACAGGAGACTGGTCTGGTGGACCCCAGCCATAAATAAACTATACAACAGAAGGAGGAAGCTACTACATGACAGAGCAAAATCCCAAAAAGGGAAGGCATCTCTGATCAGTATTAGCAAGAAACTTCGATCCCTCATAAAATCATCAAAGGCCAGTTTCAAAAGAAAAATTGCCCTAGACACTAAAGATAATCACAAGGCCTTCTTTAGTTATGTCAGGAACATGGGTGGAAACTCCCAGATATGCTCTGAATTGTTGCATAATGGTACAAAATATACTGAACCTACAGACATAGCCAACATCCTGGCAGACAGATTCAGCGCAAACCCCCCCTCCCCCCCCAAAGAAGCAAATGCCTATCCCAACTGAATGTAACCTCCCTGACATCACAGATGCACAGGTGAAAGCTGCCCTCTCCAAAGCAAAAAACACAGCATCTATGGGACCGGATGGTGTCCCAGGCTGTGTCTTACATGAGCTCCAAGAAGAACTGAACCCTCACATTAAGTCACTGTTCAAACTTAGCCTTACTACAGGATATGTACCCAAAGAATGGCGTACAGCTACAGTGGTCCCACTCCACAAAGGTGGTGCCATAATGGACCCCGGAAACTATCTCCCCATAAGCCTGACTAGTCTGGTCTGTAAAGCTATGGAGCGTATTATCATGGAACTCATAAACAAAGACAATGGGAGCCTCCAGACACTGGACCCTACCCAATTTGGCTTTGTTAAGGGCAGATCTTGTCACTTAAACCTAGTTGATTTATTTGAAACAGTTACCAAAGCCATAGATGAGGGCAAGGTAGTCCACACAGCCTACCTGGACATCGCAAAAACCTTCGACACAATACCCCACTTGGGCATCATAAATAAGCTTACCAGCTTAAATATCAACCCCTATATCACAAGATGGGTTGCAAACTGGCTCAGAGATAGAACCCACATGGTCAGAATTGCAGGTGCCATGTCCGAATCCAAACCAGTTACAAGTGGCGTCCCACAGGGCTCAGTTCTGGGACCTCTCTTGTTTGGTATATACTTCTCTGAGGTTCAGGCTAACATGGGGGGATTATGGCTGACAAAGTTCGCAGATGACTGCAAACTGGGGGCCATAATCGAATCTCCAGCTGACACAAGCATCCTCCAAAAGGGTCTCACAGAGACAGATGCTTGGTGCCAGAGCCACGGCCTCGAGCTAAATGCTAAAAAGTGCATAGTCATCCCCTTTGGGAAAAACAAGGTGCCCACAAATTACCACATAGGTGGTAATCCATTAAGTATGGAAGAAGTAATTAGAGATTTGGGGACCAACGTAGATAGTAATCTCTCCTTTGATAATCACATTGCCAAAGTGCTTAGAAAGACCTTCTATATAACCTACCTTATCACAAAAGGGTTCGCATCTATATCAAGAGAGGTCATTGTGCCCCTCTACTCATCACTCATCAGGCCCATAATTGAATACAATGCCCCTTTTGGGATGTACCTTACCCGACACCTGCAGCAACTGGAGAGACCCCAAAAGTACCTCACCAAGAGGATCACGGGCTACAAACAGATGTCCTATGCAGCTCGACTAAATAAACTCCAGCTCTACTCAGTTGCTTACCACCTACTCAGAGGCGATCTATGCCTGATGTACAAAGCCATGTCAAACTTTTAGTTATGTACTTACCATAACTTCGGATGTATGGGATCCATCTCGCCTACATTCATGACAGATGGGTTCGGAGCCGATCCATCGGCTCCGACTCGGCAACTTATACACTAGCACGAAGTCTCTCATTGGCTGGGCTACTCCCTATCCCAGGATGCACTACACCTGCTTCCCCAGATCTTGTTTGTTCGCTTTCATACACCCATGTAAACACAGAAAACACTATTAGTCACTATAACCAACTAAAGTTCTTCAAGAAAGAACGCCAAGAAAAAAGTGACTACAGCTCCTCTAAATCCAAATGGAAGGGGAAGGAGGGGGTACTTATGAATGTGGCGAGATGGATCCCATACATCCGAAGTTATGGTAAGTACATAACTAAAAATGTAATGGGATCCTATCTCGCCTACATTCATGACAGATGGGACAGCGTCCCTAGCACCTACATCCCGGGTGGCTCATTGGAACACACTCCTGAGAACTGTGGAACCAAAGGAAGCTCTGCCTCGAGAAACCACATCCAATTTGTAATGAGAAATAAAAGTGTGCGGAGAAGTCCAGGTTGCCGCAGCACAAATATCATCTATTGATAACTTGGAGTGAAAAGCTACGGAAGTAGCCATTGCCCTGGTAGAATGAGCCTTGACTGGAAAGGGAAGGTCTTTATTAGCCTGTGAATAAATAAAATGATACAATCTTTAATCCATTTAGATATGGAGGCTTTTGTTACTGGTTGACCTAATTTGTTCGCTGCAAAAGAAACAAACAACTGATTTGATTTCCGCATTTGAGCGGTTCTATTCAAATAAAAACGTAGTTGTCTATGTACGTCCAATTGATGCAAAGTATATTCTGCGTTATTGGAGAATTCTGGGAAAAAGACAGGGAGTTCTATAGTTTGTTGCATACAGAAAGAGGAGGCCACCTTTGGTATAAATGCAGGGTTTAATTTCAATGAAACTCTATGCTTGTGAAAAATCAAATAGGGAGGATCAGAACAAAGAGCTTGAAGTTCTGAAACTCGCCTAGCAGATGTTATGGCTACTAAAAGGCCGTTTTCCAAGACAGAAATTTTAAATCACAAGTAGCAGCTGGTTCGAAAGGACGGGCAGTTAGGGCAGCAAGAACCATATTCAAATCCCAAGGGGAACAGGCTGAGATAAAGGAGGCCTAAGGAGCCAAGCCCCTTTAAGGAAAGCCTTACAAAGTTTGTGAGACATCAATGAAGGTTCAAAAGAAGCATGAAAATTAGAGATCGCTGCTAATTGAACCTTAATGGTAGAAACTGAAGAGCCCGACTGAAAAGGGAGGCCAGAAAATTCAGAACCTCCGATACTGGTGCAGTGAGAGGATCTATACCCCGTTCTTGAGCCCAGAAGGCAAACCTTTTCCATTTACTGGAATAAAGTTTGATGGTGGAAAGTTTATGAGAAGAAGACAGTATGTGGACCACGTCCGGCGAAAGAGCATTGTCTCGGACTAAGGATGGAAGTGGAGTAACCATGCTGCCAACTTCAAGGACCTGAGAGACGGATGACGCCGTCCTGACTGGTGAGTCAACAGGTCTGGCACTGGATCCAGAAACCATGGACCTTCTATCACATGCCTCTGTAGGAAGGGAAACCAAACTTGACGGATTTAAGGCTTCCTCAAACGAAGGTTTTATAAGCCCTTTCAAAATCAACTTGTTCTTGCGTTCTTGAAGAACTCTAGCAGAGAAAGCATGACATACGCTACAAGTCTCTTGTAGATGTTTCGGCCCCAAACAATAAACGCAGACTGAATGACTGTCTGTGATTGACATTTTATAACTGCACCGAGTGCATTTTTTAAAACCTGACTTGTGTTCCTTGGACATAGTACAGGCCCTAAACAAGTATGACTTTACCACAATTAGTAAGCACTATCACAAAATTGCGCCAACTGACAAGCGCGAGACACACTGGCGCGAGTACTTAAGAAAAAAAAAATTTTACCTCACAACAAACAGACAAAACAAGTCCAACGGCCCAAAGCCCTCTAATTTAAACGGGCTTGGCCCGAAAACAATTAACCACAAAAGGTAATAAAAGTTAAATAGCACACAAGGTAGGGCAAAGGCCCTCTAACTTAAACGGGCCTTGCCCGACTGAAAAATTAAAGTACCAGAAGACACTCAAACACTCAAAAGTAGCAAATAGTTAAGGAATAACAAGGAATAGCTGTTAAAACAGCTGTTTGGTTAATATATGACAAAAAAAACCCCAAGGTCAAAGACCAATAAAGGTAAAAGAACCACTTAGCTCCAGCCAAGTCGAGACCACGTCCAGCTTGTAAAGCGGCAAACGAGATCTGGGAAGCAGGTGTAGTGCATCCTGGGATAGGGAGTAGCCCAGCCAATGAGAGACTTCGTGCTAGTGTATAAGTTGCCGAGTCGGAGCCGATGGATCGGCTCCGAACCCATCTGTCATGAATGTAGGCGAGATAGGATCCCATTACATCCCAGAATTAATGGACATGCTCCACCTCAAAAAATCCAAGTCCCTTAGAGCTACACGCTCCAGGGACCTAAACATCAGCACAAAAATAAATAGGACATGCTGGAGGGACAGATTCATTTCCCAGAGGCTCCCCTCACTTTGGAATAGAATCCCAATTCATGTTAGACATAGCCCCTCACTGACCCTCTTCAAGCGAAATCTGGACGCGTGGATGGGAAATCGCAAATTCACCCCTGGGATCTCTTCTGTGTCCCTGCTAGACAGAGGCACAGTAAACTAATCTTAAAAGGGTACCTTCTGTGACCTACTTTATAGAGGCACAGTAGGCTAATCTAATAGGGAGGCGGAAGCCAAATACACTCTGGCTAGGCTTATAAATGCCCTAGGGCAGATAGCCTAGTATCTACATATGAATCTAGGAACCTATAAGAAGGTCAAAAACTAAAAAAGATAGATGGGTGTACAAGACCCAGGATAAAAAAGTGCCCAAACCTGGTAGGCGCACTGGTGCCAGGACTGAAAAAAATGACAGTGTAGAATCCTCAAAATATAGGAACATTCCTATAATGTGGCTAGGCCAGGCCCAGAGGGCCCCCTGTTCAAGAAGGAAGTAGCAGTTCACAAAAATCACAAAAACTGATAGGTCAAAGAACAGCCATAAAGACTATAGAGCAGACTATTGAGGATAAGAAAGAAATTATGCATTGTTACTATTATGTGAAAATCCAGAATTTCCAGACACAGGATATACAAAAAGATTAAGATATTTATTTATTTTTATTTATTTATTTTACATTTGTTGACCGGGGTAGTCTGACTAGATATACATCCATCTTCAGCGGAGGCTCAGGGAGAAAAGCTCTGAGGAAAGAAAAATATTTCCACAAGAAAAACTGTCACAAGTTTCAAATAAAAATTTGCATTCATTAATACAACAGATTTTTAATAAACAGTATATAGATCAAGAAACTTTGATCTGCTTGGAAAGAGAAGCATCTGAGGAAGTGCAAAAATTTAAACAACAAAACCTAAATGTTTTTGAAAAGTATAAAAAGGAAATAATAATAATGTGTAAGGTGTAATATCTATGCAAAGGATAAAGACAAATTAATCAATATAAAGAAGGCAGCCCCAAAGATATTCAAAGAGAAATACAGGCAAAATTTCCAGATATGGAAAATTTCACAATAAGAAAAATAATATCACAAAGATGGAAAGTAGAAAAGAAAATTAGTAAAGTAGAAGTTAAAAAAATAGAAGTTGAAGTTATGGAGTGCCTGCAAAGTGAAGAATTTGATGTAGAAGGTCTAACACAGATTATTTTACAGCACGATGGAGTGAGTCCTCAAAGTAAGGAGAAGCAGGAAGATCAGGAGACATCTGAAGAAGAAATATGGACATGGGAAAGAAAAATAAATTTAATATGGTGTAATATCTATGCAAAGGAGAAAGCAAAACTAACCAGTACAAAAAAGAAACACCAAAGATATTTGAAGAGAAATACAGGCAAAGGAATCTGGATATGGAAAGCTTTACAATACAAAAAATAAGAAGGCAAAGAGGAAAAGTAGAAAAGAAGATTAGTAATGGACAAGTCAAAGAAATAGAAACTGAGGTTATAGAGCACCTGCAAAGTGAAGGATTTAGTGCAGAAAATCTAATTCAGAAAGCACCACTACAGGATAGAGCAATGGATATCCAAATTAAGGGGAAACCAGTGGAACAAAAAGCAATTGGTCAGGTGCCATATCAAGATATTTTGAAGCCTTCAACAGGAAGCCAGTATAAATGTTCACTAGAAGCTAGACAGTAAGGGAAGGAACAGGAAACTGTGGAAACTTTGATGAAGTCAATGCTGAGGAGTGATATGCCCGTGAGTTCCCATATGACAGAGCAATGGATGGCACAGGATAAAATTGAAGAGAAGGTGCCACAGGAAGATGCTATAGAACTTTCTACTGAATGCCTGCAGGAAATGGAAAACAAGGGATGTTCCCTCAGTTTGGAAAAAAATGAGCTAAGAGAAGAGTTGCTTGATTTAATACATATAGAGAGATATACTAAGATCAACAAAAGAAATAGACTGCAGAAGGTCAATAAAACCCCAAAAGTTAGAAGTCTGATAAAACAAATGAACACAGTAATTAGGACTGTCCATAAAGATCCATGCAATATAACAGAAGTAAATAGAATATATTATTGTGTAGCTAAACTATTAACTGATAAAGTGCTATCATAAGAACACAGGATAGTGAGCGAAAGGAAAGGGAAAAATCAAATACCATCATGGAAGTATCGAATAAAGAAAAATATAAAGCAATTAAGACAAGAAGTGTCACTGTTAGAAGACTATAGAAAAGGGAACAGATCAACAAAAATACTAACAAAGATAGATATGATAATAGCAATGCATAATATTAGAACAGTTCAGGAGCTACCATGCACTATCGCAAATAACAAGCTAAGAATTTCAGCACAAGCGGAAAAACTTAGAAAATATGCAGATCAATATAAAGGAAAAGTACAAAATAAGCAATTTATTGATGACCCAAAAAGTTTTAAAGAGAATTGGGAAACAAGGTCAAAGGAATTGAAATATCACCAAAAAAGAAGAAATAGATGCATTTTGGAGAAGTATCTATGAAGATCCTGTTGAACACAATAAAGATGCTAAATGGATAAAAAAAGTAAAAGAAAGAATAAAAAGTTTAAAGGTAAAAGATATGAAATGGGATGAAGAAACAGCCAGAGAGATTGAAACAAAGTTAAGAAAAGCCTCTAAATGGAAAACCACAGGCGCAGGTGCAGTACCTAACTTCTGGTTAAAAGTATTAACATCTTTGCACGAAGATTTAGCCATGAGTAAGAACTATTTATATCCACACCCCGAACACACACCAACCTGCCTAACAACAGGAAAACAATACTCTTACTTAAGAGTGAACCTGCGAGCTACCCTAAAAATTATAGACCAATAACTTCCCTTCCAACAACTTATAAAGTATACATGGGAATTGATGCCAACAGAGTTTATAGTCATTTAGAAGAAAACTCAATTATGGTAGTAGAACAAAAGGGCAGTAAAAGAAAGTCATATGGAACAAAGGATAGTTTGTTGTTAAATAAAGTCATAGTAGAGAACTGTAAAAAGGGGAAGAATCTAAGTATGGCATGGACTGACTACAAAAAATAATTTGATAGTATCCCACATTCATGGATAAAAGAGTGCTTAAAAATGTATAAGCTACACCCTACACCGATCGACTACATTACAGTGACCATGAAACAGTGGCAGACCACTCTGCAATTAAGCCATGATAAAGGACAACTTATTATTCCAGGGATAAAAATCCAGGGTGACTCACTGTCACCGCTGCTATTCTACCTTGGCCTTAACCCATTAAGCTGTCTACTTAACAGCTTAGGTCATGGCTATAATTTGGCTCCTAGAAAACAACAAAGTGTAAAGACTTCTCATCATGATATAAGAATGTTATTTGGTCTTGATAAATGTGCAAAATCAATCTTTAAAGCAGGAAAACTGCAGCACCAGGACAACATCAGTTTGGGACAAGAATGTGATATAAAAGAACTTGAGCAAGAGGGAGTGCATATATATTTGGGAATTGATGAAGGATCAGCAATAAAACATGAACAAATGTGAATAAAACTTAGTAAAGGAACATTTCAGAAGACTTAAATTAATCCTGAAAACAGCGTTGACATCTAGGAACAAAATGCTATAAACCAATTTGCTCTTCCTGTCCTAACTTACAGTTTTGGAGTGATTGATTGGCCCCAAAACATGTTGGACAGATTAGATATTAAAAGAAGAAGGATGCTTCATGCTCACCAAATGATCTATAAAAATTAGTGCATACCAAGATTATATATTCCTTGTTCCAAAGGAGGGATGGACCTCCTTGAAATTGATTACATGTATAGATCTGCAATTGTGGGACTCCACACATATCTGCTGACCTCACAAGATCCAAATGTAGTGAAAGTTTTGAAACATGAGGAGAATAAATCTAAGATGACTTCTCTGCTTAACCTAGCAGAAGCATATCGACATCAAGCAGTTATGGAAATCAAACCAGAAGTAGATAAAAATCAGGCAGCAACTGAATGTGCCAAAAAAAAAACCAAAAGAAAGAATATAAGGTGAAGGACCAGAAGAAAAGGCAAGAAATGTGGAAAATGCTTAAATATAGTTGCAAGTATGGATAACTTTTGGAAGAACCTCATGCTGATCAGGAATGAATGCAGGAATGGTTAAGGAGAGGTGAATTTAAACCAAGAGATGAAATGTTAATATTGGCGGCCCAAGACAGTGGGCTACGTACCTGCTGGTTTACAAAGTCCATTGAACATGTGGGAAAAACAAACAACAGTTGCACACCTCGTTGCTGGTTGTAACATACTAATGGCAGAAGGAATGTATACTGAAAGGCATAATAATGTGGCAAGACTGCTGCACTGGGGATTGTGCAAACATTACGGTATTGAAGTAGCTGAAAAACACTGGAAACATGAGTCACAAAGCATCATAGAAAATGATGAAGTCTACATCACATGGGATCATCCATTACCAACAGTTCAAAAGATAGATGCTAAAAAAATGGATATAGTGGTCCAGAAAAAGAAGACAAAAATAGCATTGATTATTGAAATCACCACACCCAGTGACTACAGTGTCCTGCATACAGAGAGGCACAAAGTTATAAAATATCAGGATTTGCAAGCAGAAACAAGAGCAATGTAGAAGAAAGATGCCCAGATAGTTCCAATAGTAATAGGAACAACGGGTCTTATAAAAAAGAGTCTGGTCTACAACCATATTTAAATACACTGCTAATCCATGTAATTCTGTACAGATTGCAGTAGGGGTCATTACTGGGCACATTGTGGATGCTGTGAAGAGCACTTTTGACTGACATCAAAGAGTGAAACAATACTAATTTCATGACTTTTAATCGTACTTTGACTTAGGAATAAGGTCCATTCCCATCATGGTGTTAGAAACCCAAAATATTTGGAGAAATTAAAAAAGGGATCAGGCAAGAGGAATTGTGTGAATCATAGATTCCATAATCCCCACGATCCTGAGAACTTTCCAGGCTGAAGTCATCAACTGACTGTAAAAACTCAGGAAAAGATCCATTTTTCCTGAGGGAGAAAAACTCTTAGAATTAATGTATCCAGAAGAAAATCCTTGAATATTATCCTGTGAGAAAGAATGAAAGAAGGCTTCTGATTGTTCTCCTGGAAACTTCATTCTGTGTAGGAGATCACTTGCCCAAGTAAGACTACTTCAAATTTTGAAGAGGACTCTGCAAAGATAAGAAAGTCATCTAAATCAGGAAAGATTTTAATGTCTTGCAATCTGCAATGAATTATCACTGGAGCTACAAACATTGTAAACACCCTTGGAGCAACAGAAAGGGTAATGCAGAGAATACAAAATGTAAGCCAGACACAGAAAATGTTACAAAACACCTGAGTTCTCTGGAGATTTGTTTGTGATGATAAAACTGAGTGGGAGTATGAGATGGATCAGGAATTTAACGGATAGCATGTAACCTTTGAACTTTCACAAACTGGTTGAGAAAGGAAAGACTTAGAAGTGGTCTCCAAGTAGCTTCCTTCTTTGGCACCAAGAAAATTCTTGAAAAAAAAAACCTCTCTTATTGAAATGGGGAGATGAATTCTATTACCCATTGGATGGGTCAGAACTTGCTAAATGACTGGAAGAAACAGGGTAGGCCGATTTGGGGGGTGTAGAGGAATACCCTAAAATGGAGGAAGGGACTCTCATTCCCATTTGTATCCCTGCTGGGTAACTAATTTATCTCAGATTAGCTGTTGCCAAAGAGGGAAATAAAGAGCCAGCTTTTGCAAACAGTTTAAAAGATTGCCAAGGTGGGAGCAGGAGGGGTTTGGAATAAGCACATAGTCATTCTGACTTACTGGACTGTCCTTTGTCCTGGAAATATTCTCCATTTTTTCCGGTACCTCTTTACCATTGTTTTTGAAAACCTATTTGCCTGACGTTTTTTTTTTTGTAACTAGGTCCTGAGTTAAAAGGGATTTTATATTTGACAAATCTAAGCAAACCCCTGGACCAGTTTCCCTTTTTCATCACATGTTTTGGGACCTCAGAAGCAGCTGTGTCAAATAAAACTTCCTTATCAAGAGAAGAATTCAAAATGTTAGCTTCCGCATCTTCATGTAATGTCTGCATACATCACTGTGTAAATCCTTCCATAACATAAGCAGTAGCCACTGCTCTGGAAATAGCACCAGAAGAGTCATAAGAACATTTTAAACAGTATTGGTTATTTGGGTTAACAGAAGCAATTACAAATTCTAAGAAAATTTGTTTTCTGAAGAAAGAAAGTTAGCTGTTCCTTGTATTTTCAAAAGATACTAACAAAATCCTTAACATGTGAGCCTGACAAGTGAGAATTTTAAATGTTAATGTGGCAGAAGAAAGTTCAGTTGTGTAAGTAAGCTTACCATAACAGTAGATGTTAAAATGATCACTGCTGCAGTAGCCTTAGCTATATAAGTTATATCATGCCAAGGATAGTACAGTTGTGTAAGTAAACTTAAGATGTTCAAAGGACCACAGCTGCAGTAACTTTAGCTATATGAGTTATATCCTTGGCAGGATTTAACTTGAATAGCTAAGGCTATTGCTGCAGTGATCAACATTATGAACATTTAACTCATTTTTTTTTTTTTTATGAAAAACATAATAAGGCTTTCTCATCCTTGTTAGAATAAATGGGATCACCATTCCCAAATGTTTAACTGCAGAAGAATTAGCTAAAGAAATCACTGCAGGGTCAGATCTGAGATAAGAAAAAAAGAAGTTATGCACTCACCATAACGTTCCATATTTGTAGTCCATCTCGCCCTTCATTCTTATATATGGGTTCGGAGGCGATCTTCGGTTCTGACTCGGCCTATTACAAAGCTCAAAGTCTCTTAGTTGGCTTGTGGCTAGGTAGGTATCCCATAGTGCACTAGTACAATCCCCAGAACTTGTTTGCTGCTAAAATGTAGATAGACAGAACTAAAGTTATCCAGAAAGAACAACGATAATGAAAGGTCTCCACCATACCAAGGTGGGTGGGTTCGTAAGAATAACAGGCGAGATGGACTACAAACATGGAACGTTATGGTGAATACATAACTTCTTTATGTTCTGTAGTCCTATCCCACCTTCATTCTTACATATGGGACAGAGCCCCTAGCATCTTATTCTTGGGTGGCTCATGGGAAAATACTCCTGAGTACCGTGGAACCAAAGGAGGCTCTACCCCTTGAGGTCAGATCTAATTTGTAATGAGTAATAATGGTATGAGGGGTAGCCCAAGTTGCTGCTGCACAAATACTGTCAACTGGAGCTCTGGCTTGGAAGGCAGCAGATGTAGAATGGGATTGTGTAGGATGAGCCTTAATCTTGAATGGTAGAGTTTTTCCATTGGAGGAGTAAATGAAGGAAATACAGCTTGAAATCCAATTTGATAGAGTCACTTTAGAGACTGGCAGACTGAGTATAGAATCAGAAAAGGATATGAACAATTGGTCTGACTTTCTGAGTTCCTTAGTCCTGTGAAGGTAGAACTGTAACTGCCTATGAACATCCAATTGATGAAATTTGTATTCTGCTGTGTTAAAATGATTAGGGAAAAACACCAGTAACTTTATAGTTTGGTTCAAATCAGTGTGAGAGCAAACTTTAGGGATAAAGGAAGGATTTGTACGAAGAGAAACTCTGTCTTTGTGGAAAATCAAATAAGGAGGCTTTATAGGCAGTGCTTGCAACTCTGATACGCGTCTAGCTGATGTGATGGCTACTAGAAACAAAGTCTTCCAAGACAGAGATTTCAATAGCCACGAATGAGCAGGTTCAAAGGGTGGTGAAGTTAGCTTGGACAGAACAAAGTTTAGATCCCAGGGAGATACTGGTTCCTGAAAGGGGGATCTCAGCAAAGTAGCACCTTTAAGGAAGGTGCTACACAATCTGTGGGACATCAGGTTAGACTCATGTTGACCCAAATGAAAATTAGATATTGCTGCCAATTGGACCCTAATTGTGGCAGCAGCAGTCCCTTGATGGAAAAGTTCAAACAAAAATTCTAAAATCATAGGGATGGATGGAGTGTAAGGATCTACATTCTTTTCTTCAGCCCAGATGGAAAACCTTCTCCATTTGCTAGTGTATAACATCCTAGTGGAAGGTTTATGTGAAGGCATGAGGATGTGGGTCACAGCAGGTGAAAAATCATGAAGCCTGACTACAGATGGAATTGGAGCAGCCATACTGTCAAGTTGAGGATGTGGAGGCAGTGGTGAAGAGAGCCTGACATGTGTGTCAAGAGGTCTGGCACTGGGTCTAGAGTCCATGGATCATTTAGTAGATGAGGCCTGAGGAAGGGGAACCAAATCTGGTGAGGCCAGTAAGGAGTGATGAGAATCATTTTGCTTCCTGATAGCTTCACTTTCTGAATCACTTTGGATATGAGAGAAAAGGGAGGGAAAGCATAAAGGAATCCCAGGGGCCAATCGTGAACAAGTGCATCTCTCAGTGTCTTCCCCAGAGGGGGGATAAGGGAAAAGCAGCTGCTGCACTTGGAGTTGATCAGACTGGTGAAGAGATCGCAGCAAGGCTGTTCCCATTTGTGGAAGATCTGTTCTGCTACTTCCTGATTCAGAGACCACTCGTGAGGCATCAAGATTGCTCTGCTGATCTTGTCGGCTATCACATTGGTTGTCCCTGGGATATGCGTTGCCACCAGAAAGTGTTGGGAAGAAATTGCCCACTCCCAAACACGAAGTGCCTCTCGACAAAGGGGGTAAGATCTGTTTCCTCTGGTGATTATTCTTTGTACCCATTTGCCTCGGGTGATGTTTAGCTATGCTTCCTGATACAAAGATATGTGACCCCTGACTGGCTCCAGAGAAGCATGGCCGGGCACAACATCAGGAACGTTGATAGGGACGGCCTCAAAATGAATCGCGGACCCCCCCCCGCCTCTAGTGTGACGTCTACCATTAGCTCCTCCTCCTCCTCTGCCTCTGAATGAGGAGTTACCCTGTGCATCCGGGAAAAAATTGCTGTGACTTCTTGAACCACATCTTACCACCATGGGAAACAATTTGTTACAAATGACATTTTTCATTGTGAAACAGAAGGTGTAGTGTACTGTCTGAGGTGTCCCTGCAACCTCTTTTATATTGGTGAAACCAAGAGAAATTTTAAAACAAGGTTGCAGCAACATATTAGAGATATTAAAAAACAGAAAGAGGAAAGTCCTACAGTAATGCATTTTCTGCATAAATATCATTGTGATCATACTTTGTTAGAGGCAACACTTTTAGAAAAAGTATTTGTTAGAATGGGGGATGAAAGACTAATTAAAAACAAATTATTATACAACAAAACTGTCTATTTTAAAATTTGACACCCTTATACAAAAGGGGTTAAACACGGATATTAACTGGAAATGTTTGCTTTAAATTTTTCAATTATATAATTTTAATTGTTTCACTAATTGTTTAATCAATTAGTAATATATATATATATATATATATATATATATATATATATATATATATATATATATATACACACACTCACACACACACACACACACAGGGGAATGTCTTAT
Organism: Protopterus annectens; assembly: GCF_019279795.1. Taxonomy (NCBI): domain Eukaryota; kingdom Metazoa; phylum Chordata; order Ceratodontiformes; family Protopteridae; genus Protopterus; species Protopterus annectens. The sequence continues at coordinate 1,999,003,615 of NC_056726.1, read as the reverse complement.
CATGAATTTGTACTCTTTGAAGGCTGTTTTGGCTGAGGCGCTAAGTGCAATAAATTTTTTTTTGGATCTGATTGCAGTGTTGCTTTTTATACATTTGCCTTTCCATTTGTGTGTTTTTTGTGTTCACATCTTACTACCTCTCTGACCCTTAGCATATGGTCTAGAGGGGATGGTAAAATGTACTCCCACGGCAGGGAGAGTTTTCCTTTCTTGTTCGCACCTGGTGAGTGTATCTTTTACCATAGGTCCAAACAATGAAGAACCATCAAAGTTGGTAAAGGTAGACTTGAACAGCTCTACAAAATTACATAAGCGCATCCAGGAGTGTCTCCTAAGGGAAACTCCTGAACCTGCTGCCCTGCTTGCTCCATCGGTTGCATAAGAGATCAGCCTCTTGGAGGAGTTTACGATGGAATTTAAGGTGGACAACTGAGCAGACACCTTTTCAGGGACTCCTTCAGTAGCCGTACCTTGAAGAGTATCTCCTAACTCTTTGAGGAGATCTCTTTGAAGCCTCATAAAATGTGTTAGATAGTTCAGCGATCTGAGTGTAAAAGCTGCTTAAGAAAAGATATGCTTCCTGTATCTATCCATCATTTGAGACTCCTTATTCGGTGGATGGACAGATGAAGAAGTCTCCACTAGCTCCTTCTTAGTGGCAGTTGCCACCACCATGTTATCTACAGGCACACCCTTAAACAAAAAATATTTCTCTTTAGGGGCAGACAGAAATTTTTTGGGTCTTCTGGGAACTGGCTCCATGGCATCAGGAGTCTCCCACACCTTCCGACTAACCAGGTCTAAAAGTTCATCAACAGGTGGAGACACCCAGGAGGCTGAAGGTACACTGACTCCTCATCAGAAGGGGTGACAGTGGGACAGCTGCCTCTCTGCTTAAGGAGCTCTAAAATGTCTACAAAGGGGGACCCTTCTGACTCCCCGAGGTCAGTGTCTGAAGTGATGGACTTATCTGGGGAGTCTATATGCTTCCTCTTGCATGTCCTCTTCCAAGGGGGATCCTCAGAAGGGTACTCTGGGGAGGTGTCAGAAAACTGGGGGCCACCCAACTGGGGCTCCTGAGGCTGCGGGTCTCTGCTGTCAAGATTGAGAGTAGGTGCCCCAGTTCCAAGGAAATGGAGGTAGTCATCAGATCCAGAGCGACCGGCTCCAAGATGGATGTAGGGTCTGAGCTCACCCTAGCCGACGTACCAAAAGGAAGACTCAGAACCGAGGAAGTTCGGGTCCAAGTGTCCCTGTCGGGGCCAACCAGTGAGCTTCGGCTGGTAGACACCACAGATGGCGTCAAAGGTGCCATAGCAGAACTCAGCTCTGAGACAGCCATGAGGGGAGCTGGAACTGAGGGTTCCACAACAAATGGCACCAAAAACTCTGGCTTCGAAGGCCTGACTCGGCTCGGAGGAACCACAACAAGGAGGATGGACTCAGTGGCTCCGGAACTGACTGGATCAGAGCCAATAACAATTTGGACAAGGCAGATGACTTCAGGAGTCCAAGCACTACTCTCTCCACGTCTTCCTCTGACAGGCTCTTGGAGGATCTGGATGACAGGGTAGGCGATCTGGATCTCTGTAAAATTGGAGATCTTAAGGTTGGGGAGACCGGCAAAGGATCTCTGGACCGGCTCCGATGTAATTTTTCAGTAGTCAGCTCCGAAAGGCTTGGGGCCGACACTGACATGCCAACATCGACAACCCCGACCGGCTCCGAGGACAGTGGAGCCGAGGAGGCAGTAGTCTTATCAAGTTTAGATTGTTTCTGAGGAGGTTCCAATACACTAGTCGGCACTGGAGAATGCCTCTTGGCCGACTTAACCTTCTCTTTTTTGGAAGAATGATTTGGATGAAAAAGAAGAACTCGCTAAGTCTTTCTCCAAGGAAGGCTTGAGGAGACCTTTCAGAATTAACTTGTTTTTCTGCTCCTGGAGAACTCTGGAGCTAAAGGAATGGCAAAATAAACACTTTTCCTGCAAATGAATAGCTCCGAGGCAATATACACAATTACTATAGCCATCCATAATTGGCATCTTCTGGGAGCACTTTATACATTTTTTGAAACCCGAAGGTTTGTGGTCTTTGGACTCTTTAGACATGTTGGAAAGCTATGTAATAAAGCAGTACTCAACAAACACAATGAGGACTAAGCACACACACCCACACACACACACACACACACACACCCGCACACACACAAAGGAGTAAAGATGACTAGGTCCTCTAACTTAAACAGGACTAGCCCTGAGGAAAATATGAAAATAGCAGAGGACTAGGTCCTCTAACTTAAATGGACCTAGCTAGATAGTCTAAGTCATAGAAAAAGGCCAGAAACTAACAGCAGTCAAGAAACGAGCAAACAACACTGCATGCAAGCTTAACTTTTCTAAAAATTAGAAAAACAAAGGCGGACCCGCAGAGAAGACTCTGTAACAAAACTAGCAAAAACACTGCACACAATATATATATATATTTACACAATAAGGCTAGAAAACAAGGTCCTAAATAAACGTGGAACTAAGAAATATCAGTATTAATAAGAAACTAGCACACAGGGATACCAAATGGAGAATAACAAGGGCCAACAGCCAACCAATTCTCAACAAACTAACTAATTTAACAAGCAAAAACACTTCTAAACTATTCTAAACACTTCTAACACTATTAAGCACTATCTAGTAATAAGATAACTAGCTATAGAAACAGTAAAGTGATAATAAGACAAAAAAAGTTTAAACTTAGCCACGGCCAAGCAAGAAGCACTTCTGAACTCATAGACGTGGCAAACAAGATCTGGGGATTGTACTAGTGCACTGTGGGATACCTACCTAGCCAAGAGCCAACTAAGAGCCTTTGAGTTTTGTAATATGCAGAGTCAGAGCTGAGGATCAGCTCCAAACCCATATGTAAGAATGAAGACGAGATAGGACTACACCACATTAAATATTTACAAAATGGGGACTAACAATACATAATAAGACTGGAGAAATTTGTATACTCTATTTACCATTTTGGCAGCTAAAGAATGTCTGTCTAACATTGCAGGTTATTAGAAATGCATCCTCAAAGGCAGGTAAAGTTCGAACAGTAACAGATTGAGGGGAAATCCAGTTGTAATAAACTATAATATTTTTCAATGAAACTGGAATGGCATTTTGTTCCACTAAAACAGTTAATTTGAAAAAAAAATGGTTCAAGAAAAGAAAAATTTTAATAAAGAAATTCGGGAGAGACACTATCTTCAGAATCAGAATCTGTTACTTGAGGAGAAATAATAGAAGTTCCATGACCATTCCCTGATTTTCAGATTGGGTATCTACAGATGTAGTAAATAATTATTTATCTTTTACCACTATAAAAAACATCACAATATAAAAGATTAAGAGACTACAATAAGCCCTGGGTAAAGTCCAATAAATCTCTCTTGTCAGGTGAAACTGATACTGGGGAAGATAAATGTTTAATTTTTTGTTTCTTTTTTCTAGGAGAGTCACTGGAAGTAAACCGACTGCCAGCAAGAACACCAACCCAGGAATCAGACATCCAAACTTGGCCACACAGAGAAGCATTCTCCACTCCTTCTGAGACCATCAAGAGTGGATTATCCCATGCCTACAGAGAACACACCAACAGCCAAAGAGAATGAGTCTAGGTCCTGCTCTTTAGTGGTTGAAGGGTCTGAGTAACCCAAAATTGCTAAAGCACAGCATACTTCTCAACTGTACGGATTATCACAGAATGCCCAGATTTTTTTCCTCATATTTATAGTCCGTTTTTCTGGCAAACTAATGACAAATCATTAAAGACTGAAGTTAGGAAATATTAACAGACATTTCAGTTTCCAACTTCATACCCTTCAGAAAATCCATGCTAATACAAAACCTGTTATTCTATCAACTTTCTAAGTTTGTAAGAGCAGTATTTAAAAACTGTCCCTATTTTGGGGCCTTTATCACACTTTTATTTATGACTTTGTCCAGATTTCTTGTTCTAAGAGGTTGAGAGGTATGATGCAGAAACATCCACCAGTGGCTGAGGCAAAGAAGGAGCCCACTGTTTTGGTTAAGGTTCTCTAATATTTTTCTTTTTCTTGAATCTGGAGGAGGGTAGAACCAAGGAACCAATAGATTGCTCCATGCTTCTGCCACAAAAGAAGCCTGTAGTGCATTAGAGAGTGGGATTGGATGATTGTTCCTGGCATTACTTTGTGGCTGGGGCAGTTGCCCCTTTTGTCCCACCCTAGCTATGCTACTGCTTTAGATATAGTCAGTGGGCAGTATTCAGAAACATTTAGTGTATATAATTATAAGAAACAGTATGATAAGCAGTTGCCCCTATTGTCTCACCCTAGCTATGCTGCCTTTCTAGACATAGTCAGTGGGAGGTATTCAGAAACATTTCGTGTATATAATTATAAGAAACAGTATGATAAGCAGTAACACTCATGGAGGGGACAATTCAGAGACAAATACAACAAAATTGCATTACAAGAGAAATAGTGCAGTATTCATATTGTGCATGTGACTGCATAACAGCATGTAAATGAGTGCCATCATGCTAACAGAACTCTGCATAAATAAATGACAATGATTCAGCAATGTATAAATTTAACATTAAGGACAATGACACTCATCTGTTCTGCATACCAGGATTTCTTGGTACACAGGAGCTTTATTTGAAATACTATGATAGGAACAACAACAACTTAAGCTGAACAGCAAGCCACTCTTGGATCCAGTATTTGTCATGCTGTGTGCCATCATTCATTGTATTCCAGATGGGTGTGCCAGCAGCTAAAGTACTATTAACTGCATAATTAGGACATTGTCAACTGCTATGATGCAGACAGAGCAACACATAGGAGTTAACAGATATGTACTATCCACACATGGAATTAAGGGGGATGCCTGCTTATCACAAAAGACACAAAGTTGTGTCTAGTATTATCCAGCCTTCCTACTGGGATGTTTTAGTACCTGACGAGGCATATATTAAGAGTTTCATGGACAATAATCTTGCAGATTTTAAATAATTTATTTGATGTGATGCTAATGTGTGTGTGGAAGAGCATGTATGACTTTCACAGACAGCACAGGAGAAAACCATAACTATACAGTACTTTTACAACATAGCCTGTTTTCCTGACATCCTGAGGACCATGTATTTTACCCACATTGCTATTAGTGTCTCACCTACCCACATGCTGTCTGGTACATCAACCTGAAGGGCTTCTACAGTGTTCCACTTCATCAACTGCCTGGTTGTGTGCAGTGAACAGGGTATTATATATAATGTGCCTATTTACCACCCAGGCAGTTATTATAATTCTTACATCTGGCACATATGTGTTCTCTGTCAGTTTTACATGCCATCTGACTTCCCAAAAGTATCTAGTTGGTACTAGGCGGACACATTAGCATGTACATAAGCCAGAATATGTAGTTCCCATTTATGTAGGCAGTAGGCAACTTACAATTGTGTCGACTGTTACATGTTGCAGGTATTGCTGGATATGTCTTGAGACTGTGGGTAATGTCCCCTATCTGAAACCTCCAGCCCATGGCTAAGATGGTGTTCAACACAGCACATTCACAAATCAAAATATGTTAAACATGTTTTGGCCTCCTGAAGGCATGATTCACCTGTTTGGCTACATCCAGTGATACACTGCAGTATGCAAATGAGACCTGCAATCCATTATTTGTAGTGTGTGCCATTCTACGTAATATGCTATGAAAGAATCAGCTACAGCTTGGGAACATCACAGTACTGCTAGAAAATTCTGCTGCAGTAATAAATCAAGAGTTGAAAATACAGTTGTCGGTGGAGTCAGCTGCACAGATGTCCCATGCAAGGCAGGTGCAGCACATTGCATTACAGCACTGGCAAAGTGGGATTGACTGAGCCACAACTACAGGCCATGATAAAGACAACACAGAATGAAACTGATGTATGCATTAAAATACCCAGGCCATGTATTACAGTGCAATGACTGGCAAAGTTGTGCATCAGACATTGTCTTACCCACACAGGCCAGAAGGGTAAGCAGGCCATAGTCATCATCATTTGCACAGGTGGGTATGGCAGAGTGACAGGTGACAACAATGTTATCATAGAGGTACGTGTCTCAGGAAATGGATGCTGTGGATAGCAGGTTGGGGGAAATTTATGATGGTATCCTCCAGTGACAGAGTGTTGCTTCCATGTCATAAATATTGGCTAAGCGTAATCCATGGCCCTGCAGCTTCACAGCTGTATGTGTTCTGCATGTGACATAGTGCAACACTTTGGAAGCATGTGCAAGGGCCCTTTTGTGGTTCATTATGTTGGGAGTAAATACACTGACTGGCATCCAGGACCCTGAGGATGGGCAGATGAGGTATGGCATTCTGATGGTCAAGAAGGGATATCGATAGTGGGAAATATAGGAATCAGAGCAGCCAAACTATTGAGGTGTACCTGGGGTGGAACCAGATAAGCATCACAGGCCACAAACAGGAGGCTGACTACACACAAATGCAGTAGCTGTCAAGTCATGGCCAGTAGTGACAATGATGTAGTTTCTGGAACAGAATCTGCCATCTGTGTAAGCCTGTCCTGTGACTGTCCATCATGCATCCAAACCCTTTTATAACCATGGCTGGCATGACTTGCTAAGGCACAACAGAAGGCTTTTCCATATGCCCACTGAGGCACCAGCAGATGCCATATGGGCTACCAATGACCTGAACAAGCATGTTTGCACAAAGTCTCTATGCTTTGTCACCCTGCATTTATTACAGGTCATCATGCAATCCATGCAGCTGTTGCACATCCTCACACAAGTCACACTACACAGTCACTATATTATTTATTTATTTAAACTATGTTTAGCTACTACCTAGGCCATAAGAGTACACAACAAATATAAAGGCACATGTAAATGACATACATACATACATACATACATACACACCTACAAATATTCATTCACAGGCATTAATGCCCTTCTAACTTCTCGCTTATTTTAATCTTTCCAGTCTGTGAGATGGAAGAGAGACTAGGCAAGATTGAGTGTTGAAAGTTGCTCCTATAAAATCCAGGGTTTAAGAAGGAGTCAACCTGATTTCTCTTTGTTTATTGAGATTCCCAGAAATTTTGCTAGTTTTAGTGTAATGTAAGGCTGTGACCAGTAGACGCTTGGTGGGGGTGGTTAGGAGCCAATCATCTAGATACAGAAACACCCGGAATCCTTGTTGTCTCAAGTGAGCTGTTACATTTGGTGAACACTCTGGGAGCTGTAGAGAGTTCAAAGGGCAGTTCTCGGAATTGGTAATGATTGGCTCCCAGCTGGAAGCAAAGGAATCTTTTGGATCGTTTGTCCATTTTTATGTGGTACTACGCATCCTGAAGATCTATTGAGCACATCCAATTGTCTTTCTCCAGGAAGGGTAGGATAGACTGAAAGAAAGAAAAAATGAAGCCAGCAACTGGATGGCTGAGAATAGTTGATTTATTAATCAAGCATTAGAAATGGATAATTAAATTAGGTGCTCTTTTTTATCCAGGACTTAATGAACATCTTTGAATGGGTTCATGTTTTATTTATGAGTTCACCAATCATGTTTGAGTATTATTGTGTCTTATTAACATTTTTGTATTAAAAGACTTCTATTTTGTTTGCTGCTGTATCACACTGAAGAAGGCTAAGCTAACTCTATGCCGAAACCGGTCTGTGAGATTAAAGTCTTTATAATGCTTGATTAATAAATCAACTATTCTCAGCCATCCAGTTGCTGACTTCATTTTTTCTTTGGATTCTACTTTGCCGTGCAATTTTCTCCATGCAGGGGACTGTTTTTAGGATAGACTGAACCATGACCATCCAGAATTTTGTTTTGTTGACAAATTTGTTTAAAATGCTGATATCCAAGACTGTTCTCTAGTCCTCTGTCTTTTTTTGGCACTAAAAAGAACCTTGAGAAAAATCTGGATCATATTTGGTCTGGTGGGACTACTTGGATGGATCTTTTCTTTAGTAATCAGGCCAGGTGGTGCAGAGAGAAACATCCCCCAACTCCTTCCAAAGGAAAGCAATCGGGCCACTCTTCAGGAGCACCGGTAGGGCTGTCCAGAGAAAGAATCTCTGGATCCCTGGTTATCCAGACCCCATCTCCCCCTGTAGGGGCATCTTTTGATGAGTTTCCCCCCTCTGCTCTGGGGGGTAAACCCACCACTTGTGTTACAGAAAGGAACCTGGGATTTTTTGTGCCACATCTTTCCACTCTTCTGATTCCTGGAGAAGGATTACTGGGGGGTGGAAAAACATACGCCCATGGCAGACAGGGTCTTGCCATCCTTTTCACACCTGGCTAACGTGTCTTTTACTTTTGGGCCAAACAGGGAAGATGCTTCCACTGGAGCCTTGAGAAAAGAAGACTTAAAGGGGTCTGCAAAATCATAAAGGTGCATCCAGGCATGACATCTCATGACAATGCCTGAACCCGCTGCTCTGGCTGCCCCTTCAGTAGACTGAGATATCAGCCTCATGGATGAGTTAGAAATGGATTCAAGGGCTGCAAGCTGTGAGGTAACGTTGTCACATACCTTGTCAAAGACTGCTCTTGCTAAGGTTTCCAAGAGGTCTGAAACTAAGTCTCTCTGGAGTCTGGTAAAGTGTGCCTAATAATTCAAAGACTGAATGGCAAAGGTCAATGAGGCAAACACTTGCATCCCTAATCTGTCCAATCACCCGAGACTCCCTGCTTGGGGGATGGACAGTATGGCTCTCCTCTGTGAGCTCCTTTTTAGTGGCCACCATCACCACCATAGTGTCAACTGGTAGGCCTTTGGACCAGTGAGGACTTTCAGCTGGTGGGGATAAAATTTTGTCTGGTCTCCAAGAGTTTGGTTCAATGGTATCAGGACTCTTCCATGCACACTGCACAATGAGCTGGACTAGTTCTTCTGAAGGTGGCGTCACCCAGGAAATAGAGGGTCAAGCATGAAAAGCTTGCAAGAATAAGGATTCCTCTGAGGAGGGGTGATGGGCTTCCAGCCTCCCCACTGTTTTAAAATTTCTAGTATGTCTCCGAAGGAGACATCCTCAGGAGGTGACCATGGGGACCCCTCCCCTTCATCATAGTCCGTATCTTCAGTGAGGGACTCTTCAGTGGAGTCCAGGTGCTTCCTCTTGCATGGTCTCTTACATGGTACCTCTTCAGTGGGGTCTTTTGAAGAGGACTCCGAAGAAAGGGTGCTCTGTGGTAGGGTATCTTGAGGCTCTTATGCTCGATGTCCCGATGTGGTGGACTGTCAGTAGTGGTTCAGAGATAGGGTATATATGGTACTCTGATGCTGATGGTTTGCCTACAGAGTCAAGGGCCCTCTTCATCACTTGGAAACCTGGCCCGCCTGTAGAGGGTTGGGAGCCCAGAACCAGGAAGGACAACCTCAGAACTGGGATCACACCTCACTCCGATGAACTCACTCCCACGGAAGGACCCCCAAGAGGACTTGGTGCTGCCAAGACTCCCGGAACCATAGTATGGCGCCATAGAAAAAAATTGTGCCATACCAGGGATCACAGTGTCGGCAGCCCAGTCATGATCCCAAGGATGGCTCAGCTCTGAATGAGTCAATGGCCAAAGGGTCGGCCCTGGAACCACTTTGATATCCACCAGTGGAACCAAAGAAATGGGAACCGAAATAGGTGTCAGTGTCGGGTTATTCGATACCTGCAAGGAGATCAAAGGAGGAGAATATGCAGGAGTCCATGGAAAAAAACTCCCAACTCCAATTGGAAGGGGAGTTTTGGAAGGTGCTGATATCCCTCTGCCCATCAGTAGCTGATCCACAAGTCATACCATGTCCAATTCCGAGAGGCTCCTGGAGGAGCGGGTTGATATTCCAGATGGAGAATCGGGCCATTCCACGAAAGGGCTATATTGTTGCCCAAAGAATGGATCTGCTGTAGGAAAGTATCGGATCCCTGGAACAGTTTCTCCTATTGGCACTGTGGCTTCAGGACCAGTAAGATGTACAGGGAGGGGGGAAGTGACCAGTGTTGGATGTACTATTGTTGGTGCCAAATAGGATGGGACTGGAATGGTAGATAAAAACATGGTCAGTACAGTGGACATTATCGGTACCATGACTGGTGCAGGAGACAGTGTCACTAAAGACAGTACCAAAGTAGATAATTGAGGTCTTGGAACTGAGGACAGTACTGTGAAGGGCAGTTGAGACCATGGTGCTGAAGTCGGTGCCAATTTAGAGATTTTTGGTTTAGGTTCGGAAGACTTTTTATCACTAGTATGAGGTGAAGAAGAAACTGACTGACATCTTTGTTTGTGTTCTTTCTTTGGAAGGGTTGAGCCCTCCAACTCAGAAATAGCCTCTGAAAAAGAAGTTTTTAAAAGGCCTTTTAGAATCAGCTTATTTTTCCTTTCGGTTAGCATACGAGAACTGAACCCTTTGCAAATTTCGCATGGTGGTTGGGTAGAGAGGTGCGGAACACCCAGGCAGTAGGCACATGATAGATGAGTATCTGAATTAGACATTTTGTGACCACATTGGTCGCATTGTTTGAAACCTGTTGTTCCTTTCTTTTCAGACAAGGTGGGATCAACATAAAGCATATATTTATTTATTATAAACCAGTAAAATAAACAGTACAAACTCTATACCTGTATATTGAAAAATAGATAAAAATAGAGGATCTTTTTTTTTTTTTTTTTTTAATGGAAGAAAGGAAAGAATACCAACAATGGTATTTAGACTACCTCAGACAGTAAATGGAAAGAAGGTAGAGGGAGGGAAGGTCCGTACCAAGAATGGTACTGAGATTACCAAATTGGTAAGGAAGGTAATAAAATGCACTCAATAGGGGGTAAAAGTTTAGCGACTAATGAGAGAAGGAAAATACAGAAGTAATAAAGTGAAAAACTGTGGAAAAAGTTTTAAGAATGATAAGTTTTATAGTACTTAGCTGAGAGCTGGCTTGACACATCTTGATATCTACATGGCAAATGAGATCTGAGGTAATAGGGAGAGGAGCACTATGGGTAAAGCTTAGCTCGAGAGTTTTTTGGCTGGCACAAGCTTGTTATAAGGCTGACTCGGTTCAGAGAACGGAACCAACACCCATCAGTATGGAATGAATGAAGATTAACAACATCAGATCTTAAATTTTCACAACCGTGAATATCCTTGGTATATTTCCATTGTACTCTTTTCTGTTTACCCATGCTTGGTTTCTTATAGGGTTTCCATATTGTTATTCCATACTCAAGTTTGGGTCTAATGTAACTAACAAATAAGGACTTCATTATTTTTGATTTCCTAGACTTTATAAATCTTTTTATACAACCTATAGTTCTATAATGAGAAGTTATGTACCTACCATAACATTCCATGTTAGTTGTCTTCTCTCGCCTTCTTTCTTGCTGGATGGGGTTCGTTGCCGAACCTCGGCTCCGACTCGGCCTATACTAAAGCTCGAGAGCTAATTTTACCAGCTCGAGGCAACCCTATATCCCATGATGCTAGGCGGTAACTACCCAGATCTCGTTTGGAAGCTAAAAAAAACATAGCCAATTCAGTCTCCCCTCTGAGGTGGAGGAGGAGAAGGAAGAACTCCCCAAAATCACTACCTACAGCTGTATCTACCCCAGGACCAACTGTCTGAGCTAGGAATAGTGCAAGATAAGGTCCCTTGTAAGAAGAGGAAAAACCTCTCGGTCTGTCCAGGCTAGGGGGATGGTGGGCGGGACGCAAGAAAGAAGGCGAGAGAAGACAACTAACATGGAACATTATGGTAGGTACATAACTTCTCAATGTTAAGTTGTCAATCTCGCCTTCATTCTTGCTGGATGGGACCACGTCCCTAGCACCTTCATCCTGGGTGGCTCATTGGAACAGACTCTTGAGAACGGTGGAACCAAAGTTTGCCCTGCTTCTGGAGGCCATGTCCAATTTGTAATGTGTAACAAAAGTATGAGGAGAGGCCCATGTGGCAGCCGCACAGATAGTGTCTATTGGTAATCTAGCTTGAAAAGCTGTAGATGTAGCCAATGCTCTGGTTGAATGGGCTCTTGGCCTAGAAGGCAATTCTTTACCTCTGAATTGATAAATACTGGTAATCACAGAAGATAGCCACCTAGACAGGGTTACTTTAGATACCGGAAGGCCATTTCTACTCTCAGCATAAGATAAAAAGAGTTGATCAGATTTCCTGAATTGTTTAGTTCTGTCCAGATAGAAGTGGAGCTGACAATGAACGTCCAGACAATGTAGTTTTTGCTCCACCCTGTTTGAATAATTAGGAAAGAAAACTGGAGGATCAATAGACTGATTTAAATTTGTCTGAGAAGCCACCTTGGGTAAAAAAGACGGGTTAGTTCTTAGAGAAACCCTGTCTTTGTGGAACACTAAATAAGGAGGGCGAATACAGAGGGCATGAAGTTCAGATACTCTCCAGCCGACGTAATGGCGACTAGAAATAGTGTCTTCCAGGAAAGTAACTTCAAGGAACAGGAGGCCGCAGGTTCAAAGGGAGGGAGAATCAAGGATGCTAAAACTAAGTTTAAATCCCACTGTGGTGGGGGGGTCTTTGATCGGAGGCCTGAGTAAAAAGATACCTCTGAGGAATGCCTTGCAAAGCTTATGGGACATGACGTTGGAGTCCGACAAGCCTATGTGAAAACTTGAGATGGCTGCTAGCTGAACTTTTACTGTGGAGGAAGAAGATCCTGAGTGAAAGATTTTGGCCAGGAAATCCAAGACCGAATGTATTGGAGCAGTGAAGGGATCTATGTTCCTAGCCTTTGCCCAAAAGGAAAAGTGTTGCCATTTACTAGCATAGATCCTTCTGGTGGAAGACTTAAGGGAAGCCACGATAATATCGTGGACAGAATTCAAAATCATAGGAAGCCTGGCTAGGGACGGAAGTGGAGCAACCAAACTGTGAGGTTGAGAGATTGGAGGGATTGGTGCAGCTGCTCTGATTGATGGGTCAAAAGATCTGGCATTGGATCCAGATGCCAAGGCTGCTCCAAAAGATAGCGATGCAGGAAAGGGAACCATATCTGTCGAGGCCAATAAGGGCCAATGAGGATCATCTTGGCCCTCAAGACGGTAGCTTTCTGAATGGTTTGTGTGATTAACGGAAAGGGGGGAAAGGCGTAAAGAAGTCCCCGAGGCGTCTCTGGGGGGATGGCCTGGAAGGGGGAAGAGAGTGAAGAAGTCGAGGCACTTGCTGTTTTGTGGTGTTGCAAAAAGATCGCAGCAAGGAAACCCCCACTTCCGAAATATATTGTCCGTCACTGATTGCTTGAGAGACCACTCATGAGGCATGAGAACAGCTCTGCTCAGCCTGTCCACTATGACGTTGGACTTCCCGGGGATGTGCGTTGCTATCAGAAACCACTGAGAAGAGATCACCCATTGCCAGAGTCTGAGTGGTTCTCGACACAGGGGATATGACCTGGTTCTGCCCTGCATGTTGATATACCATACTACGGACATATTGTCTGTCTGAATTGCAATCATCCCCAGGGGAAGAGAGTCTTGAAGGGCTTGAAACGTCAAAAGCACTGCTCTCATCTCCAGGACGTTTATGTGCAAGTGGCATTCGAAGGGTTGCCATATGCCATGGACTGTCCTGCCCTGAAAATGCCCCCCCCCCCACCCAATCAGGGAGGCGTCCATTGTGACTGTGGCGACCGGGGGGGAGGAGTAAAAGGTCTGCCTTGATGGACTTGAGGGGAGACCATCCACCAAGATAGATGTTTTCTGCAAGATAGAGTTATTAGGATCTTGTGTGACATAGGGAGCTGTTGGAAGGACCACTGGGAGAAAAGTATCCATTGAAGAAGCCGCATGTAAAAGCGGGCAAGGGGAAGAAGTGTGATGGCTGCCGCCATGAGACCTAATACCTTCAGAACATACCTGGCCTGAACTTTGTTGTTCTGAAGAAGGGTGTGAGCATGACTTTGAATATCTAAGACCCTCTGCTCTGTTAACTTTGCTGATAGCTGAACGGTGTCTAAGGTGGCGCCTATGAAAGTAATAGACTGACAAGGCGATAAGGCAGACTTTTTGAAATTTAGAGAGATACCTAGCTCGTTGCAAATGTGGATAGTGTAGTCTCTGGCTAGAAGGAGTTGACGCCTGGTGGTGGCAGTGAGGAGCCAGTCGTCTAGATATGGAAACACCTGGAATCCTTGACGTCTCAGGTGAGCCGTACCACTGCCATACATTTGGTGAACACTCGGGGGGCTGTAGTGAGACCAAAGGGCAGGGCTCTGAACTGGTAGTGACTGGCTCCCAGCCTGAAGCGGAGAAACATTTTGGAGTGCCTGTGCATTTTGATGTGATAGTACGCATCCTGAAGGTCCACTGAGCACATCCAATTGTCCTTGCCCAGAAGGGGTAAAATGGACTGTAGCGTGACGATCTGGAACCTTGTTCTTTTTACAAACTTGTTTAGATTGCTGAGATCCAATATTGGCCTCCAGTCCCCTGTTTTTTTTGGTACCAAAAAGAACTTTGAGTAGACTCCGGATCCTAGCTGGTCTGCTGGAACTGGCTGGATGGCTCTCTTTTTTAGCAGCTTTGATATTTCTAGTGCTGCTTGCTCCCTTAGACTGGGTGGAATGTCTGGAAGAGACCCCATTTGAATTGTAGGGGTTTGGATAAAGGGGATTTTGTAACCCTCGGATATGATCGACTGCACCCATTTGTCTTGAGTGAGGGAGAACCAGGCTTGTGGGTACAGCGATAATCTTCCCCCGACTGCCTCCGAAGGTGGACAGTCGGGCAACACCTCAGGGATGCTGGAAGGGTTTGTCAGAGAGGATTTCTCTGCTACCCTGGTTCTGCGGACCCCCTCTGCCTCTTGGACGGCGTCTGTTGTTGTTGTTCCCCCCTCTGCCTCTAGGGGTGAACTGACCTCTTGCATCAGGCGTGACTCCTTGAGATTTACGGAACCACATTTTTCCACCCTTTTGACCCTTACAATATGGTCTAGATGGGGTAGAAAAACGGACTCCTACAGCAGAAAGAGTCTTGCCATCTTGTTCGCATCTGGTCAAAGTATCTTTCACTTGAGGTCCAAACAATGCTGAACCATCAAAGGGGGAGTAAGTGAAAGATGCCTTGAAGGGGTCTGCAAAGTTACAAAGCTGCATCCAGGTGTGGCGCCTCAAGGCCACACCTGTGCCTGCGGCCCTACTCGCTCCATCGGCTGCATATGAAATAAGCCGCATGGAGGAGTTGACAATGGAATTCAGGGTTCCTAGCTGTGAGTTAATTTTTTCCTGAGACCCAGCAGCTGATGGATCCTGTAGGACCTCACCCAGTTCTTTAAGAATGTCTCTTTGAAGACGGGTGAAGTGGCATAAGTAGTTCAGCGACCGCATGGCAAAGGTCGCTGACGAGAACATCCGCTTGCCGTACCTATCCATTGTCCTAGATTTCTTGTTAGGCAGATGGATAGGTACTGAAGGATCAGCCAGTTCCTTCTTAGTGGCTGCTGCCACCACCATGGCATCAACTGGGACATCTTTGGATAAAAATTGCTTATCGGAAGGGGCTGTTATAAATTTAGAAGGCCTCCGTGGGGTGGGTTCCAACGAGTCAGGGGCCCTCCACGCCTTCCGTGCCACCACTTCCATAAGGGGGTCGAAGGGCGGAGACACCCATGAGGTGGAGGGTCGAGAACCAAAAGCCTCCAGGTAAACCGACTCATCCTCGGAAGGATTAAGGGAAGACCAGCTTCCCCTCTGTTTAAGGAATTCAAGGATGTCAGAGAAAGAGACATCCTCAGAGGGGGACCTTGGGGATCCTTCCGATTCATCCAAGTCAGTATCAGATGTGACGGACTCAGGGGAGTCCACATGCTTCCTCTTACATGTCCTCTTACGTGGGGGTTCACCTGATGGATCAGGGGAAACCTTGGAAGAGGAGGATATTTCCAATGGGGAAACCTGAGGCGTTGGGTCTCGATGGCCGGGGGCAAGAGAGTGGGAAGAGACATCAGCAGGCACTACTGTTGGAGGAGCTGATGGAGCTGACCATAGAGCAGGCACTGGGGCCAATACGCTCCTCATGACCTCGAAGGCGCCCCTGTCAGGCAGGCTAGGGAGCTCCCTCTCCGAAGAGCTAGGAACCCCAGCCGGCACCGACAAGGACGGCTCCGAAGCCGATGTCGGGGCTGAACTCACCAACACCGATGCTCCGAGACGGAGAACGGGGTCGGACAAGGGTCTGATGCCACTTGCCCCCTCGGAGCCGGCGAGAGAGTCCAAGCACCCAGATCCCTCCAAGGATGGCACCATGGACGAGATCGGAGCAGACGACGGAGCCAAAGGGGGAGGTATCGGCTCCGACGTCAAAACGGTCACGGCTCTGAGGAGCTCTGGCTCCGAACACTGGGGTAGAGTCAAAGGAGGAGTAGTCTGTTGTATGGACATAGCCGCTGTATGATGAGACGGGCTGTGAAGCATTTGGGCCAGTGCCTGAGACTTTAATAGTCTACTTACCACCCTCTCAAGGTCATGATCGGAAAGCATGGAAGACCGAGAGGAATGGCTCCGATGGCTCCGCTCCGAGAGTAACGGTGACCTCGGAGCCGAATGTATGGACTCCAGAGATGGAGATCTGGACCTCTTGCATGCAGAGGGCATCAGGGTTAATGGAACCGATGGAGCTGTAGACACGTCGGCTCCAGCTGGAGCCGACTTTGAAGACAGAGTCTTAGAGGTGTCAGCTCCGGCTGGAGCTGATGCAGGTAGCTGTGATACAGAGGTATCGGCTCCAGCCGGAGCCGATAATGTCGCAGGTGATGAGCCACCATCTGAGGCTTAAAACTCGGAGCTGACGGTTTAGGTGGTTTCGAAGGCTTCCCCGGCACGGACTTAGCCGGGGAACCTTCGGGCTTTAACAAGCCCCTTAGTATCAATTTATTCCTGTGCTCCTGCAGGACTCTTGGGCTGAATGCATGGCACACTGAGCAAGAGTCCTGCAGGTGCAGGGGTCCCAGGCAATAAACACAAGAAGTGTGACCGTCTGTCAGAGACATCTTCTGACAGCATGAGTCACACTTCTTGAAGCCTGAGACCTTTGTCTCCTTCGACATTGTGGAGTCGAAAGGAAAACCCAAAGTTAGGAGAAAAAACACACACACACACACTCCAACAAATAGGGATACAGGGATACTGAGGGAACACACACACAGCAAAGAATCCCTGTGAGGGAATTAAAATAAACCGGAAGGGCCTA
This sequence comes from Protopterus annectens, assembly GCF_019279795.1. Classification (NCBI taxonomy): domain Eukaryota; kingdom Metazoa; phylum Chordata; order Ceratodontiformes; family Protopteridae; genus Protopterus; species Protopterus annectens. Next base: position 1,998,986,342 of record NC_056726.1, on the reverse strand, counting down.
AGGCCTAACCTAGGGGAGGGAGTATGACAGGGATAAGGGATAAAAAATAGGGACTAAACTTTAAATTTAACAGAAACTAGGCTATAAGAGATTAAAAAGAATACTAGGGGAAAAACTAAGAAGAATACTAAGTTTTTGTGAAAAAATAGTCACTAACCTGTGAGCTGGTAAAAAGAGCAACCTCGCTAGCGTAAGCGGCAAACGAGATCTGGGTAGTTACCGCCTAGCATCATGGGATATAGGGTTGCCTCGAGCCGGTAAAATTAGCTCTCGAGCTTTTAGTAAAGGCCGAGTCGGAGCCTAGGTTCGGCTCCGAACCCCATCCAGCAAGAATGAAGGCGAGATTGACAACTTAACATCTATCATTAACCAATTGGTTGATATGATTAGTGAAACGCATAGCTGAATCTACCCATATACCCAGGTCCTTAAATGAGTCTACAGTTTCAATCACTGTGTGCTGTATTAAATATTCACCTTTCAGTTTATGCCTACCAAATCTCATATGCTTAGTTTTTGAAGTATTTATCAACATATTATTCTCCTGGGCCCAAATGGTCAATTTAGTCAAGTTATTTTGCAGACATGCCTTATCTGTAACACATGTAATCAGTTTACCCAATTTTAGGTTGTCTGCATAGAACACCTCAGATGAAAAAATTAGGTCTGAAAGATACAATCTAAACAAATAAGGGCCTAGGACAAAGCCCTGTGGGACACCTTGACTGTAACCAAGGCTTTTGCCTGTCCAGTTGCTGTATGATACTTGCCATGTCCTATTTGTTAGCCATGCAGTTATCCATCATATCAAGAGTGCATCAATACCTAGTTGTACTAATTTATTGATCATTGTTATGTGCATGACCCTGGCAAATGCTGAAACTGAATCTTATAAATTACACCACAGCACAATCGTTCATTCATAGCTGTTATTATATTGTTATAACACATCATGTTACAGGTGGTAATAGATCTGTTTTCAACATATGCATGCTGATATATGGTTTCAAGTCCCAACCTATCCAGTTCTAACAATAACTTAGCAATATTACCTTCTCCATTATTTTTCCATAACATGAAAGTAGACTTAAGGGTCTATATGACTCTGGGTTTCTCCTACTCCCATTTCCCTTAAAAATGGGTTTAATAAGTGCATGTCTCGAATCTTGAGGAATCTCCCCATATTTATATGACCTAGTGAATAATAGATATAATGGTACTGTAAGTTCTTACTGAAGTCTTCTCAGGTCATTGTTACTAATTATGTCTCCTCCCTGCACTTTGTTTGGATCCAGTTTACACAGTTCTTTTTCAATATAATCTAATTTGATTCCAGTATCTGGGTTACCTGGATGTCACTAGGACAACTTGCCACCCCTTTTGTGGAGCCAAACTGATTTGCATAAGATTTTGTAAATATATCTATAATGTGTTGTATCTGAGAATACATTTTAGAATCTGCACACAGTTTATCAATTTGTGTGTCTTTACTCCTTCCACAGCTTATGTATCTACAATCTATAATCTATAAAAAGGTTTCCTATTATGCTCAATATCTTTATATAAATTTTCTTCAAATTTTTCTTGATCTTGTCTCACTCTATGCTTAATCTGTTTGTCCAGCTTGTTTATTTCAGTTTTCAAAGTTGCAGTTCAACCTCTCTTCCATTTCTTATATTTTTTGTCTTTCACTGTTATCAGATATCTTCTTCTTATGGAAATATATCCACCTGATGTTGTATGCCTAGATCCTGATGTTAAACATTTTTTTTATTTTTTGCACTCAAATAATTTCTCCTTCAAAACTTTCACCATTCCATCTATGGCTTTCCATTAAACACATCACTCCAGTTAGTTTTACATAGTGATTGTTTTGCTTCCATATAATACGTAATTAACCTTCTGTGCACTGACTTAGATTTCAGTTTGGCAGAATTATCTAGCAACAAATTAACCTTTATAACCCCGTGATCACTGCACGTCAATGGTGGCAAAACTTGACTTGAAGTTGCAGTAATTTCTTTGGGAACACAAACAATGTCTAGCATGTTCTGTCCAGTGGCGGCTGGTGACTTCAAATCATAGGGGGACTGCAGGAGACAGCTGGATGGGTGTGGCCAACAAGATGGGGTGTGGCCAACAAGACGGGGTGGCTATGGTGCAATGGGATCAATGCTTCACATTAGCACAAAGAAAGACTGATGCATTATTAATAGAAATGATGACTGGTAAGGGCAATAAGGACCATACGTTGTGATGGGTCCTGTGGGTAAATACACTTAGTCTTACTGTAACTTTACTTTACATTAAGCCAGCCTAACTACTATCTAACAAGCAAAGCAATACTTATAAATTTAAGTAGTAAACTAAAACTAACCCCTTACAATCTAGCTCTAGTAATAATCACTCAAACTCAAACTTTAAAAGTAGCATTAAAAAAAAAAACTGTATTCACTGACCTGTAAAAAGATAATTCATAATAGGTGCCACCTACAAGACACATCAGTGAATGGAAAAAAAAATGCAAACTAACTGTCGTGCCACCTATTAATGCAATCAGTACCCCTTTGTTTGAGGCTGTTCTTCAGTGATCTCTGCTAGGAATATATAACAGTTAACTGCATTTTCTACATATACTAATATATCAGAGAGTTGGGCAGTAACAGTCCATACCGGTGTTTCTCAAACTTTTCTGATTGTGGCCCACTTGAATAAAGCATATAACTCAGTGGCCAACAAGCCTCTTCCATAAACCACATGACATCACATTTCCAGGTATACACAAGCACCAAAATGAAACATTTCCCAAACACTGACACAGTAATGAATAATTTTCCCCAGTAACCCGTTCATTAGTTTGCATTGTGTATGCACAAGCACTGAAATGACACAAATTATTTTGCCCAGTGGTCGCTTCAGCTGTCTGACCATGTATGCACAAGCACTTCCCTGATACACGAATGAATTTCCCCAAGCAAAATCTTCATTAGTATGTCCAGGTATACACAAGCACCAAAATTAAACACTTCACAAATACTAACACTAATGAATAATTTTCCCAAGTAACCCTTCATTAGTTTGTACTCTGTATGCACAAGCACTAAAATGACACAATAAATTATTTTGCACAGTTTTCACTTCAGCAGTCTGACCATGTAAGCACAAGCACTTCCCTGATACACAAATTCCCTACGCAAAATCTTCATTACTATGCCCAGGTATACACAAGCACTGAAATGAAACATTTCCCTAAAAGAAAAAAGACCCCTTCAGTAAAATCTTCATTACTATGTCCAGGTATACACAAGCACTGAAATGAAACATTTCCCTAAAAGAAAAAAAGACCCCTTCAGTAAAATCTTCATTACTATGTCCAGGTATACACAAGCACTGAAATGAAACATTTCCCTAAAAGAAAAAAAGACCCCTTCAGTAAAATCTTCTTACTATGTCCAGGTATACACAAGCACTGAAATGAAACATTTCCCTAAAAGAAAAAAGACCCCTTCAGTAAAATGTCCAGGTACAATATGCAAAAGCACTAAAATTAAACATTTGCCCATATGACCCCTTCAATAACATACAAGCACCAAAATGAAACATTCACCCAAGTGACCTCTTCAGAAAAATGCTGAGGTATCCCCAAGCACCAAAACGAAAAGTTTGCCCCTATCCTTCAATAACATAAAAGTACAATACAACACCAAAAATCATAAACATTCACCCAAGCGACCACTTCAACATAACTATAAGCACCAAAATGAAACACTTATTACCCAAGCAAGTAAATGTAATAACAAGAACAACAGGTGTAACACAAGATTAGTTAGTCAATAAACTAAATGCATTTGCACTTTGTACTGGCAACTGCAATACACAACACTTCAGCTTAAATAAGTCTAACTTAACTAAATACAGCAGGAAAAAAAGGTCTGGGCAGTTTTTCACTCCTGCTAGGTAAACTTCAGAAGCTTCTGCGAATTTCCCCTTAAATAAAGATGATTGATAATTAACAAAGGATAATGACACACAAACATACCTAAACATTCTATTAATAGCAATTTACATGAAGTTAACATTTTCCTGCATCTTATATGTTTATTTTGGTTACATTTTCAAGAAATAATATAATGAGGGGATGGAAGGAGTGCTGTATGTAATATGCATGCATCATAACCAAACCTAGGTAATCAGAACTTTGAAGACGAACTGAAACCTTTGATAAAAATACATAAGCACATGCAAATATAACATAAGCCATAACTGAACTGTGGGTTTATTTAAAATGGAATTGTAAGGTCAATGACTAAGACCATGAGCGAAAATAATCCGAGGCAGGGATCAAGAGGGTGGAGGTAGTAGAGGTGTTTGGCAGGAGGGGAAGAGAAATGTACCTAAATTTACCTAGCAGGAGTGAAAAACTGCCCAGAAAGCTCTCATCTGCATAATAACTCTGGAGTTTTCCTAATAGACACAGGTAAGCAACTCTTCAAAGTAATTTTTTTTTAACAGAAAAGAAAGAACTTCTTTGAACTAACTGCAAAGATGCATGCAACTAAAACAGAATATTGAAAAAGTATGCAAATCTAGTACTTTTTTGAAGTGCAAGTATTTTTTAAACCAGCTTGACTATTTCTCTGCCATCAACATACTGTTAAATTCTGACATTCTGACGCAAACAAAAACACAAAAACACACTAGGTCACTACCTATGCGTATAGCAGTGACAAGAGCTAATTTTTAAATGACTGGCCTAACCAGCAGCTACCTCATCAGTGCACCAACACTATGATCCTTTCAAAACTATTTCACTCATCTGCTTTCTAAAAACAGTCTCAAACTATCACTATGCCACAAGGATTTAAAAAAAGAAGAACCGTCAACCTTTTAATAAGAATAATAATACTGAACATTAGCTTCACTAAAGAATTAAATATTATAATTAATAAGTAATGAAATAAATAGTAACTCACCTGTTGATTCCAGAACAGCCTGATGAAAGAAGCAGCAATAAATCCACCACAGTCCTCCTGATTGCCTCGCTCTCTACTTTAAAAATAATTTCTCTTGTTGTGCCAAAAAATCAAAAAAAAAATGTTTTAATTGTAAACAAAACTAGAAAAAAGGTCACAATATGAGGTCCAACGCCGAAAACCGACTGACTGATTCTCGCTCTTTTCCCAGCACATAAAGCCCGGGAAGAGAGCGACAACCAATCAGCAGCATTTGCCCAGCAAGCACGTCATGACGTGCCTGCGGACATTGCAGTCCGAGCCCCTTCCATATCTATGGGGTTTGTGTCTCAACCGCATAGACTTCTGGGAAGTTCTGGGCATCACAATGATGTCTTCTTTGCTCCTCCGGGCTGCAATGAAAACATTGCAGCAAGAATTAAAAAAAAAAAAAAAAAACGCTGTTGCGATTGAAGCACGCAATGCGCATGCGCGTACTTTCGAGTCGCGGACTTGAAATTTAAAGTAGAAAAAAAGAAAAAATTTTTTTTTTTTTTACATAAAAAAACAAAATAAACTACTCAGCTGTCTAGCTGAGGGGGCTGCAGTCCGGCAGCCCGATGCCACGAGCCGCCCCTGGTTCTGTCCCTTGGTAGTTTTTTTACAGTCTGAAGCAATTGTTGTTCCTGAATATACACTGTGAATAATTTCCTTACTAACATTGTAGAAACAATATTAATCCAGTTTGTTTCTGGTAAAAATAAGTCCCCAGCTAATATTATTCTTCCCTCCTGTGTTTCATGCAAGAAATGTATGAATTCGTCTAGGTCATCTGCACATGACTTTGGTGGTCTATACACTTCAACAACTGTTATATGTTCCAGGGTTGTCTTTATTGTCACAGTTACACAGTCCATAGTGTTGGTGTTATCACTGAACATGTAATAACCGCAGGTCTCATAGCTATCTTTGATCCCTATCATAACACCTCCACCTGTTTTTTTATTAGAATGTCTGTAACAGTAAAAACATTTATACCCTGACAGAACTGGTTTCCAGTCATTGTTCTTTAACCATGTTTCACAGACAGGCAGTAGTCCTGAAATTAATAATAAATAAATATACAAATACAGTTAAGCTAAATTAAATTAAACATCATACAAAATGTGATGTCTGTCAATTTAATGACTGGAAAGCTAAATTTAAAGAATAACTGGACAGCTGTAATAATTCTAGCTAGCATCCTTAAAATATATGCATTTCCTTTCATTCATCAAGTACACTTTTACATTCATTTAAATAGTGACATATCCTGTGTGACATACCCATTCTGGGCTAGTACTTACAGAGCCTCAATCCTCACCACTGACACTGGAAAAAAGAAGTTATGTCTTACCATAATGTTCTATCTGTGTTGTAGATCTTTATTCATTCATTACTGTTAGGACTTTGGTTCCGTCCTCGGAACCAACACGGCTGTTTCCAAGCTCGCGCCAGCCAACAACTCTCAGCTAAGACCTACCCATAATGCCCCTCTCATAGTTACTCCAAATCGAGTTTGCCCGCCCCTATATAATAGAGATAGTAAGAGAAAAAAACAGTAGGAGGCTCTGTCTGAGCAAATACCCTAACCAGGAGTTCCTAAAGTCCACCAGGAGTCCAGGCAGGGGGAAGAAGGGCAGGAAGTAATGAATGAATAAAGATCTACAACACAGATGGAACATTATGGTAAGACATAACTTCTTTATCTGAGGTTGTAAATCTTTATTCATTCCTTACTGTTAGGACCGAGTCCCCCAGCTACTTGAGTCCTGGGTGGCCCTAAGGAAGGATAGTCTGAGCACCATAGAACCAAAAGATGCTCGTTACCTGGAGGCCAAATCCAATTTGTAATGAGAGATAAAGGTATGAGGTCCTGCCCAAGTGGCTGTTGCCAGATGTCATCCATAGGGGCTCTGGAATGAAAAGCTACAGAAGTAGCCATTGATCTGGTAGAATGAGCCTTTATTCCGGAAGGTAAGGATAGCTTATTCTGTTGGTAGATAAAGGTAATGACGTTTTTAAGCCAGGAGGATAAAGTCACCTTGGAGCTAGGTTTACCCAATCTGGATCCTGCAAAGGCCACAGACAATTGATCTGTTTTCCTGAAAGATTTAGTCCTGTCCAAATAACAATGAAGCTGCCAATGCACATCAATGGTGTGCAAAATGTACTCCCCTCTGTTAGAATGTTGAGGGAAGAAAACCGGCAGGTCAATATATTGGTTAACGGGAAATCTAGAATTGACATTGGGCAAGAAAGAAGGGTCAGTATGAAGGGACACCCTATCCCTGTGAAAGTTCAAGTCAGGTCTTTTGACACTCAAGGCCTGCAGCACAGATACTCTTCTTGCTGAGGTAAGTGCTACTAGAAGTAGAGTCTTTCATGACAAAAACTTTATATCACATGAATCAAAAGGCTCGAAAGGAGGGCCTGTGAGAGATTGAAGCACCAAGGTCAAGTCCCAGGGTTATATGGGGGGGCTTGACAGGAGGTTTAATGTGTAATACTCCTTTCAAAAAGGTCTTGCACAGGCGGTATGACATTACCGAAGAATTATCAAATCCATTATGAAAATTGGCAATAGCTGCTAAATCTACAGTAATTGTTGATGCTGAGGCTCCTGCATGTAAAAGAGTCATCTGGTATTGTAGGATCTTTTGAATAAGCATAGAGAAAGGATCTAAGTTCTGATCTTTGGCCCAAATAGCGAACCTAGTCCATTTACTAGAATAAACGTTCCTGATGGAAGGTTTGTGTGAAGCCAGAATAATTTCATGAACTGGAAATGAGATGTCAGGCAGCCTAGCAATCACTGTCAGTGGAAGAACCAAGCTGTGAGCTTGAGGCTGTGGAGAGTGGGATGAATCAGTTAATGTGGATGAGATAACAGACCTTGGGAATGATCCAGGATCCACGGGCTGTGAATCAGATGAGGCCATAGGAATGGGAACCAGACTTGACGGGGCCAATAAGGAGCAATGAGAATCAATTTGCTTCTCAACCTTTGAGCTTTCTGGAGGAATTTTTGGATGATGGAAAACAGAGGAAAGGGTAGACCTGGGGGCCAACTGTGCATTAGAGCATCCTTCAGGGGTTCCCCCTGAGGGGGGAATCAGGGCAAAATAGCTTCTGCATTTGTTGTTTAGGGGGGGAAGCAAACAGATCGCAGCAAGGCTTGCTCCAGTGGTGGAAAATCCAATCTGCTATTACGGGATTGAGGGACCATTCGTGAGGCATCAGGATGTTCCTGCTCAGATTGTCCGCAATAAGGTTGGAACTCCCGGGAATGTGCATTGCTATTAGGAAGCGATTGGAAGCTATCACCCAGTGCCAAATCCTCATGGCTTCCCGACACAGGGGGTAAGACCTGGTTCTGCCTTGCTTATTGGTATACCAGATGACTGACATGTTGTCCGACTGAATTGCAATGGTCCCAGAAGGTAGGGATGTATGGAACACTTGCAACACTAAGAGAACTGCCCTCAGTTCCAGGACATTTATGTGCAAATTGGCCTCCATGGGGGACTAGGTAACTTGGACAATCTTTCCCTGGCAATGCCCCCCCCCCCACCCTAACAGGGAAGCATCCGTGGTCACCTTGGCCATGGGCTGGGGGAGACAGAATGGTCAACACCAAATATTTGATTGTGACTTCATCCACCATAGCATTTCTTCCTTGCAAAGGTTTGTAAAACGTATCATGTGGTCGAGTGGGTGAATTAAGATCGACCATTGTGCAGAAAGGAGCCACTGTAGTATTCTCATGTGCAAACTTGCCAGTGTTACTAGAGAAATGGCAGCCGCCATGGAACCTAAGAATTGCAGTACAAGGCGTGCTGGTACATAGGTCTGTGGAAGGAGGGCTTGGATTTGGTGCCTTATTTTAGAAAGCCTGTGAGAAGGGAGGGAAGCTTGACAGGATGTTGTGTTGAAGACTGCTTGAATGAATTCCAGTGCTTTTGTTGGTGACATTTGAGATTTGTCCTTGTTGATTGCAATCCCCAGGTGGAGAGTGAGGCCTTGAGTGTAAGAGAGACTGTGGATTAGAAGATTCCTGGTCGGGGCGGTAAGGAGCCAATTGTCTAGATATGGAAACACCTGGAATCCTTGTAGTCGAAGATGAGCTACTATGACTGCCATACATTTGGTGAACACTCGGGGGGCTGTCAAGAGACTGAATAGCAGTGCCCTGAACTGGTAGTGTTTGGCTCCCAGCCAGAAGTGGAGAAACCTCCGGGAGCGGTGATCCATCTTTATGTGGTAATATGCATCCTGGAGGTCTATAGAGCACATCCAGTTGTCCCCCCCTAGGAAGGAGAGAATAGACTGTACCGTGACCATCCGGAATTTTTGAGGTTTGATAAATTTGTTCAATAGGCTGAGATCCAGGATCGGTCTCCAGTCCCCTGTCTTTTTTGGCACTAAAAAGAACCTAGAGTAAAACCCGGATCCTCTCTGGTCTGGTGGGACTGGTTGGATGACTCTTTTTCTTAGCAGCTTTTCTATTTCTAAGGCTGCTACTTCCCTCTGATTGGATGGCACATCGGAGATTCATTTGACAGGTCTGACAGTTAAATCGAATGGTATCTGGTAGCCGCTGGATATTATTCTCTGCACCCAAACATTGGTAGTAATAAGTTGCCAGGCTGGAAGGTGCAGAGAAAAATGACCCCCGACTGCTTCTAAAAGAAAGCAATCAGGCCACTGCTCAAGAGGACTGGTAGGGTTGGCCGGAGAAGGAATCTCTTTAGCGCCCTGGTTACGTGGACCCCCTCTACCCTGAAAGGGGCATCTTCCATATGAGTTGCCCCTTCTGCCCCAGGGGGATTGCTCACCATGAGTGTCATGAAAAGATCATTGGGATTTTCTGAACCACATTATTCCTCCCTTTTGGTTCCTGGAGTAGGACCTCTGGAGGGTGGAAAAGCGTATGACCACAGCAGACAAGTTCTTTCCGTCTTTCTCACTTCGTGCTAGTGTATCTCGTACTTTGGGACCAAAAATTGCAGATTCGTCGACAGGCACATTGACGAAGGAAGATTTAAAGGGATCTGCAAAATCACACAACCGCATCCAAGCATTACATCTCAAGACAATGCCTGATGCGGCAGCTCGAGCTGCCCCCTTGGTGGTGTGAGATATCAAACGCAGCGAGGAGTTTGAGATAGATTCAAGGGTAGCTAACTGTGAAGTGACAGTGTCACACACCTCATCAGACAGTACCCCCACCAAAGAGGAAGACATTTCAGAGATTAGGTCTCTTTGGAAGCAAGTGGTGTGCCAGATAGTTCAGCAACCAAATGGCAAAGGTCGCTGAAGCATAGGTCTGCTTCCCCTAGTCTGTCCATGGCCTGAGACTCCCTGTTTGGAGGATGGACAGTGGAACTATCTTCTGCTAGTTCCCTCTTGGTGGCCACTGTCATGACCATGGAATCAACCGTCAACTGCTTGGACCAGTGGGGCTGGTCTTCAGGTGCGGATAGAATTTTGCCCGGCCTCCGGGGGACAGGTTCTACATTGTCTGGGGCCTTCCAGGCATGCTGCACGATCAACTTAACAAGCTCATCTGCAGATGGGGTCACCCAGGAAGTAGATGGCTGGGCACAGAAGGCCTGTAAAGACACCGATTCCTCAGAAGAAGGGTTAGCGGACTTCCAGTATCCCCACTGCTTGAGGATGTTTTAGAATGTCTCTGAATGAGATGTCATCTGAGGGAGACTGTGGGGACCCTTCTTCCTCATCACAATCGGTGTCTTCAGTGATAGATTCCTCAAGGGTATCAAGGTGCTTCCTCTTGCACTGTTTCTTCCTGGGTGGGTCCCCAGTGGGATCTTCTGAGGAGGACTCAGGAGAAAGGGTTCCCTTCAAAGGGGGGGGGTCTTGCGGCTCCTGTGCCCAGGATCTCGAAGTAAGGGGTTGGGATGCTACCGAGGTTTCTGATGCCGATGTCATTGATGCTGAATGCAAGTCTGCAGAGGCAAGAACCCTCTCCATCACCTGAAAGGCAGGTCCACCCGAGGAGGGATGGGAGTGCAGAACCGAGAAGGACAACCTTGGAATGGGGGTCACACCCCGCCCTAAGGAGGCCACATCCGAGAGGACTGGAAGCCGTCGGGGCCATGGACATAGATGGTGCCAGTGGAAAAATAGGCACTGGGCTAGGTACCAAGGTACCGACAGTCCAAACACTACTCTGAGAGTGCACCGGCTCCATCGGAGTCGATGCAGCAAGGGTGGTCGATGCCGACAGGGAAAAATCCACAGTCGGAGCTGAGACAGTATGCAATGGGGTGGACATTGGTACCGAGATCTCTGGGATCCAAGTATACGCCAGAAGAGGATAAACAGGAGAGTATGCTGTGAAAGATTCCGAGCCAAAGGGGACGGAAGGTCAAGCTGGATTGGGCAATCCCCTAGCTGCCAGAAGCTGGTCCACAACCCGCACTACATCTAGTTCAGAAAGGCTCCTGGCAGATCTAAAGGAGGCTGCTGAAGGAGAATCAGGTCTTTTAAGAAAGGGGCTAAAGCAATGCCCCAAAAAAGGGTTGTACATTGGAGAGTATCTGGTTCTTGGGAGATATTCGACTTTAGGAGCTGAGGTCATAATCTGTGGAGCTGAAGAAGCTATCGGCACCATGTCTGGGGATGGTGCCGAAGCAGGTATAGTTGAGGAAGCCAATGTTGGAACCAAGGACTGCACCGAAGCTGGTGGTGCCAAGGTTGGAACCGAAATAGGAGTCAACATCAGGGACGACACTGAGGGAGAAGACACAGGGCTTGGTGCCAAAGAGGTCTGCGCGGAGGGTGCTGGAGAAGCACTGAGCTGACTCGGTTCCATAACTGATGGAGATTTAGGGACCGAGTGACTCCATTCTTCCTTGTGTTTTTTGGTCTTTGGAGGCGGTGAGACCTCCAACCCAGATAGAGCCTCTGAAAAAGGCATTTTGATGAAACCTTTCAAAATTAGATTATTTTTACGCTCTGCTAGCATGCAATGGTTAAAACTAGCACAAATGTCACAATCAGCTTTAATATGGTCCATGCCCAAACAGTAAACGCATCGAGCATGGTTGTCCGAGTTGGGCATCTTACACCCACACTTGTCACACTGTTTAAACCCCAACTTAACTTTGTCTGACATATACAGACAACAAAGGGGTATCCTAAAGGAAACAAAAATAAGAGGTAAAGAAGAGAAAGAGAATACCAATGATGGTATTTAAAAAATACCACAAGTGGTAAGGAAAAGCCTACCAAAGGTAGGAGAGAGGGACAGTACCAATGATGGTCGAGATTTAATTACCAAAGGTAAAGGGTAGGAATAGAAGTAGGTTATAGGCGATAGTAAGAAAATGCTAAACTGACTAAAAAACAAGAAAGTTTGAAGAGAGACTACACCAAAAATCATAAATTTCCACTTTGATTTGAGAGAGATGGCTAGGCACGTCTGATGAGGAACGTGGCAAACAAGATCTGGAGTAACTATGAGAGGGACATTATAGATAGTTCTTAGCTGAGAGTTTTTAGCTGGCGCGAGCTTGGAAACAGCCGTGTCGGTTCTGAGGATGGAACCAAAGTCCTAACAGTAAAGAATGAATAAAGATTTACAACATCAGATGGGACGTTCACTTGAAATACAAACTGATACACTGTTCAAAACACCATAAATAAGGAAAGGGCTTTGCCACAAAGACCATTAAACATTTTCAATGTTATTCTAGTACCTCTGCTTTTTGCCTTCTAGGAATAAATTGCACATAAAAAATGGTCACATTTATACACCCAGTGCTCCAATCAAACAATTAACAATTAAATTGCCCTAACTACCAAACTGAATTAACTAATTATCTTAAAAAACATACCTGGGGATTTAGTAAAATCCATGTAGGCATTGTGTAAAGCCTACACAGAAGGTACCATGTCTGTGTATGTGGTACCCCCTCAGTAGTGCTCCATACATATTAATGAAGGCACATTACTGAGGGGGAGCCATGTAACACAGTTATTGAAACAGTGTAGGGAGTGTGTTACTCTGTCCAGAGATGAGTAATACACCCCCTGCACTGCCAAAGTGCCGGATATCAGTGTATGCATATGTAATAAAGTTTTAATTTTTTTTATGTTTGCATGACATGGCACACAGCAATGGACAAGTGGCAGAAATATAAAAACAGAAACTGGATATATTTAATTATGAATGCAAACATCAAGTTTAAGCACAGCTCAGTGGGTTTGCGCAGAGCTGCACAGTGCTCAGCAGTACGTAAACATAGCTGAGAGGTATATCTAAAAGTATAGCAGCATTCTACACATCCACATAGGCAGATGGTTAGAGCCATAGGTGTAGTAGGTGCAGGGTTTGAATACAGGGAAGGGTTATTAAGCTTTTATGTTGCAAATAAAAATTATGCTAATTATTTTTAAATGCTACTTTGCTGCACTCAGCTAAGCTCTGCTAAAACCTGCTAAGCCATGCCAAGCACCACTTAAACAAGAGATATTTTAGCACTGCTTGGCACTGTGCAACTCTACTTAGCTGGTTTGCGGACTGCTAAGCAGTGTCAGTTTAAGCACTGATGAGCTCAGCTGAGGGGGTTTGTGCACTGCTAAGTGTTGCTAAGCATTTGCCAGTTTAAGCACTTCTCAGCTGAGCTCAGCAGCTTTGCACGGTGCTAAGCGACATACCGCATATTTAAAAACTGCCCAATGGCAGTAAAGGGTGAGAAAACAGGTTTATTTAAATGCAACAGGTGGGAATACAGCAGAACCAGTTGGAGTTTAAACTTGGCAGGAAGTATGGCAGATGTTGGATAGGCTGCGCACTTCCGGGCACAGTTGTGAGGCATTCTGGAGTCCAGGGTCATGGTTGGACTCCTTGTGAAATACCATGATGTCTGGCTGCTGCATGGCCAGTACGAGGGATCAGAGTGCAAGTCAGAAGACTGGAACTGGCTGGCACGCGATCTCACCAGTGCAGCAGGTATCCCCTGCACAGGTGAGCAGGTCTGTCATCATTATGATGATCTGAAGCAAAGGAAGAGGGGACTTCTGGACACCTGGGTCCAGGATGAATGGGACAGGAATGCCCCTAAGTTTGGAAGTACTGTTAGCATTGTTTTACCAATACCTAATTTGAATGTGTGATAGACAGGTATGCATAATAGCATGCTTCTCTCCCTACAGATGCAGAGGAGACATCTTGCAAACTACAGGCACTTGCAGGGTGCCTAGTCATGCTGTGCTGTGAGTGTGGTGAGTACAGATGTATCTTGCAATCTATACTCATTTAAGCAAGAACGAGTAAATTATTAACTGCCATTAGGTGCATATAGTTTTGATTGTACTGCAATGAATCTGGTCATAGACCTGGACTGAAATAAGTGAGTAATGCCACATATAGTTCAATAAAGCTGAAAGCATGAAACCTGACAATGTTAAAGAAATACAGATTCTACTGCATTAATTGTAGAATTACAGTTGTAATGCAACACCTGCATTATATGAACTGTTCTGCAGTAAAGACTAGAAAATATAACAATAACTGCATGATGTCACTGCTAATAAAGCTGTGTTGTGCAATATGTATGTATTTTGGGTTTCTTATTCATGAAATCGAGTATTACATCTGCTCTCAATTGAAAACAGAAAGAATACCACTAAGTGACTGAAGGTTAGCTAAGAAAGAGAGTTCTGCCAAACTGTAGATTTAGACCTGTACTACAAGATATATGCATTATGATATTTGTTCTGCACTAAGATCTCAAGCAATATCAAAGACATCCAAGGTAGATTGTGTATATCAGGATTGTCTTGTGTTAACCATTGCATTTCAGCTATATGCATTCCTGCTCTGAGGTACAGTGCTGCAGGCAGGTTTGAAACTGTAATAGCTGTAGACTGCAAATATACCATCTGCAACTGTATATGGGTCAGGTAGCCAACCCAGCACTCCTATATGGTTTCTACAGATCACAGATATTTTCACCAAATGGGGGTTTATTGTCTGCACCTGCATTGTATGAATTAAGGTACAGTTCACCTAATATTTTTGTCATGCATGAATCTCATGCATGTGTGTACAAGTGTCACTGCAGTCTTGTATAAACTCTACTTCTATTACCAGGTCACATTTTGTTACCAGGTGAGCTCTAGGCAAATATCAGTTAGTCAACATACAGCAGTGGCTCAGTAGCTCAGTTTGATAAATGCTGTGTCTGATGTACATTTTGTCGGACACAGACCAAGGTTCAAATCCAATGACAAGTGCTAATAAATATTACTGAATCAGTTATGTATTGTTAACAGATGCTCTCCCCACAGGAATTGCAAGTAAATGGGTACAGTAGCCCTTATTATGGGGTAATAATTTGTGTGTTCAGAAGTAACAGTGTTAACAGCATTGCTCAGAAATGTGATATGACTTCAGAAAATAAAGGCAACAAGTACAATACTAATAAACAGTAATACAATAAATAAAATATGTAATCTTGGCATGGCTTTATGCCTGGTGTATATGTGAATGTGATAGTCGTAAACTCTCTGTACTGTGCATGATACATGTCTCTCAAGTGTCACGCTGTCATGGACTGTGATTGCTGTTGCCTAATCCCTCTGTCATAGCTCTATCATCGATATGATTATGTCAATAGCACAGTCACACTACATCAGCCCACAGTATACCTTGGTAGTCATATATATCCCCCTGATATGTAATAGTCATCTGTAGTTGTGTACCAGTAGATGTTACAGCTTGGCCCATACTGTCCCATGCAGATAGCTTGAGAGGTATGTATGTGCTACAGAAGCTATACGGCACTGTTATACATAAAGGAAAGGAAGACCTGTAGAGTATAGAGCAGTACTGTTGCGAACTATATAGTCTATACTGGTATTAATGGACTGAATTTCTATCTTCCCCACCCCTTATCTTCATGATTATTTATTATTGTTAATATTGGTAATGGTTTACTATTAACATATATTGTTCTCTAAACATTATGTTGGGCCTTGTGTTTTATTATTAGTATGTAATACAATGGTTGCATACTAACATAACATGCTGAATTACCTATGTTGTTGAGCTTTTGCCATAACTGTTACTGGCATGCTGTTACTATACTGACTGTTATCTCACTTATTGTTGTGTTCCATATACTATGCAATGTTATGTTTCTGGGTTATTTGCAATGTTGTGGCATGCTGTTATATCTAACTAAATGTTATATTCATTACTAACCAAAACACATTGAAATATCTCAACATCATAGCTGGTTTCTGGTGATCCACCTACCCTACCTCAGCTGGCAGTGGCACCAGCTCCCAGCGCATCTAGGACCCAAGCCAGTGGTGTCTCCTCTGCTGGCTCTGCACCACTTATGGATGGAAGCATCTCAGGAGACAGGGTCCACCCCCCCAGGACTGGGGGCAGAAGGGGGATTGTCACCCAGGTTCAGCTACTGGTGATGGTGTGCAGGATAGTGCATCATCGTTTAGAGAACCATCTGTGTAAGATTGAAGTCAGACTGGCCAACCTGGAGGGGCAAGGTGGCCCCAGAGCCCAGCCTCCAGCATAGCAACATTCAGGGCAGTGAAGGAGTAGTGCTGATTGCCAGTGGATGGGGAGCTCAGTCACACTGCTGCCATCTGGGGGCACATGGATCTCTGATTGCACAACATCTGCCCTGTCCAAGGTGTTTATCCCCTCATATGTCACTCACCGCCCCTGTATACTGTCTTATCTGTCTTGTCTGTCTGCAAATGCAACCTCTACTACCCAAATTACCTCACCACATGTACTTATATCCCATCCCCAACATTCCACTCCCTTATTAAATAGAAAACGGTCACCTATACCACAAAAAAAATATTGCCTCATACATAGCTCTCCATTTCTCACCTGCATCCACTGGACACAATTATTACATGAATTAATCAACACAGTTATGTTGCCCTCACCCCTCTCTCTGGGGAGTGAGGCTTTAAATTTCAAATTCTGTACAACCTGCGCAGCTGATACTGTAGAAGAAATGGAGAGCTATGGTCCTTTCCTACACCTGTCCTGCAAATTCCCACCTGCCTTTCAATATTTTCTTCCCCTGCTTGCCCCCAACTCATGACTCTCTTATCACCCCTTTTTTCTTTTCTTTTTTATAATTAGCTCAGGTTTAAGCAGAGCTAAGTGGCAATGCACATCATGCAAGCCCACGCAAACCTGCTTAAAACTGCTTAAAAGTGCCATAATCATCTTGTGTGTTTCTAACAGTGTTAGGTACATCTGCAAAATAATCACCCTTGCCACATCTCGAATCTGGGCCCCTGTCAACTATAGCACAGTGTACTGGCCTACCAGTCTACTCAGCTCTTAAGTAAAATAAGAAGTTATGTACCTACCATAACGTTCCATGTTAGTTGTCTTCTCTCGCCTTCTTTCTTGCTTGATGGGTTCGGAGCCGATCCCTCGGCTCCGACTCGGCACTTGCTTTAGCTCGAGAACTCCTTTTACCAGCTCGAGGCAGCCCCATATCCCATGATGCAAGGCAGGAAGTACCCAGATCTCGTTTGTTGACAAAAGGGCAATAACACCAAGCATAAACAAAAACTTCCCAAAGGAAGAAGAAACTTACAGATGGAAAAGGACCAGGTCTGAATGGTCTTAGCATAATAGTTTCTTATACAAGGTCTGTCCAGGCCAGGGGGAAGGAGGGAGGGTCGCAAGAAAGAAGGCGAGAGAAGACAACTAACATGGAACGTTATGGTAGGTACATAACTTCTTAATGTTAAGTTGTCAATCTCGCCTTCATTCTTGCTTGATGGGACCGCGTCCTAGCACCTCTATCCTGGGTGGCTCAATGGAACAAACTCTTGAGGACTGTAGAGCCAAAACTGGCTCTGTCCCTGGAGGCCAAGTCCAATTTGTAATGGGAAACAAAAGTGTGAGGAGTGGCCCAAGTGGCCGCTGCACAAATAGTATCCAAAGGCAGTCTAGCTTGAAAAGCTGTAGAAGTAGCTAAACTCCTAGTTGAATGTGCTTTAGGTTTTGAGCACAGCTGTTTCCCCTGATCGTATAAATTTCAGTGATGACCGAAGAAAGCCATCTGGACAAAGTCACTTTAGAAACAGGAAGGCCTTTTTTATTATCCGCATAGGAAACAAAAAGTTGATCAGATTTTCTAAATTTTTTTGTTCTGTCCAAATAATATCTGAGCTGACGGTGGACGTCAAGATAATGTAGCTTTTGTTCAGCTCTATCTGAATAGTTAGGAAAGAATACGGGGAGATCAATGGATTGATTCAGATTGTTTTTTGAAGCGACCTTAGGTAAAAAGGATGGATTAGTTCTCAAAGATACTCTGTCTTTGTGAAAAATCAAATAGGGGGGTCGAACTGAAAGAGCATGAAGTTCCGACACCCTCCTGGCAGATGTAATAGCCACTAGGAATAAAGTTTTCCAAGAAAGATATTTCAAGGAACAAGAAACAGCTGGCTCGAAGGGGGGAAGAATCAATGATGTCAGCACCAAATTTAGATCCCACTGAGGAGGAGGATTCCTGATTGGAGGTTTTAGTAGGAAAATTCCTTTCAAGAAGGCCCTGCAGAGTCTATGGGACATAATATTATGATCTGCTATCCCGACATGAAAATTAGAAATAGCAGCCAACTGAACTCTGACTGTTGAAGAAGAGGAGCCTGCATTAAAAATCTCTGCTAAGAAGTCCAGAACTGCCTGAACAGGGGCAGTGAAAGGATCAATATTTTGGGCCTTAGCCCAATAAGAGAAACGTTTCCATTTGCTTGTGTAAATCCTCCTGGTAGAGGATTTTAGTGAAGCTACTATGATATCTCTAACTGGGTTAGAGATCAAAGGAAGCCTGGCTAAGGAAGGAAGTGGAGCAACCATGCTGTGAGGTTGAGAGAAGGAATTGACCTGTGCAGCTGACTGGATTGGTGAATCAGTAGATCTGGCACTGGGTCCAGATGCCACGGCTGCACCAACAGGTGACGATGGAGGAACGGGAACCAAACTTGTCGAGGCCAGTAAGGGGCAATGAGAATCAATTTGGCTCTCAAAACGGTAGCTTTCTGGATCACCTGAGGGATCAGAGGAAATGGAGGGAAGGCATAAAGAAGTCCCTGGGGCCAATCCTGGGTCAGAGCGTCTCTGGGGATGGCCTGATAGAGGAAGAGGCTGAAGAAGTCTGGACATTTGCTGTTTTGGGGAGTAGCAAAAGATCGCAACATGGACGACCCCATTCCAGAAAAATCTCTTCCGCTATAGATTGCTTGAGAGACCACTCGTGAGGCATGAGGATAGCTCTGCTCAATCTGTCCGCTATAATGTTGGTTTTCCCAGGGATATGCGTTGCTACCAGAAACCGATGAGAGGAGATCGCCCATTGCCAAAGTCTGAGCGCTTCTCGACACAAGGGGTAGGACTTGGTTCCGCCCTGTTTGTTGATATACCAAACTACAGACATGTTGTCTGTGTGGACTGCAATTGTCCCTACGGGAAGAAAGTCGTTGAGGGCTTGCAACGTTAAAAGCACTGCTCTCATCTCCAGGACATTTATGTGCAGATGGTACTCGAACGGTTGCCACGCCCCATGAACCATCCTGCCCTGATAATGACCCCCACCCGATCAGGGAGGCATCCGTGGTGACAGTGGCTATCGGGGCGGGGTACAAAGCACCTGCCTTGGTGAACCTGAGACGATGTGATCCACCAAGCAAGATGTTGTTTGCATGTCTGTGTCACCAGAATCTGGTGACGCATTGGGAGTTGCTGGTATGACCACTGTGTGAACAGCATCCACTGAAGGAGGCGCATGTAGAATCGAGCCAGGGAAGAAGAGTAATGGCCGCAGCCATGAGACCTAATACCTTTAGAACCATTCTGGCCTGTACTTTCTTGCTGGCCAGAATGATCCTGACATGAGTCTGAATGTCTGAAACTCTTTGTTCTGTAAGGGTAGCTGACATCCGAACAGTGTCTAAGTTTGCGCCTATGAAGGTAATAGACTGGCAGGGCGATAAGGATGACTTTTCGAAGTTGATTGAGATGCCTAAATGAGAACAAAGGTCTATTGTGTAATCCCTGGCTTGTATAAGCTGATGCCTGGTGGTGACTGACAGGAGCCAGTCGTCGAGATACGGAAACACCTGGAATCCTTGACGTCTCAGGTGAGCCGTGACCACTGCCATGCATTTGGTGAACACTCTGGGGGCTGTAGTGAGACCAAAGGGCAGGGCTCTGAACTGGAAATGACTGGACCCCAGCCGAAAGCGGAGAAATCTCCTGGAGCGTCTGTGAGTTTTGATGTGATAGTACGCATCCTGAAGATCTATTGAGCACATCCAGTTGTCCTTCTGTAAGAAGGGCAGAATTGACTGAAGAGTGACCATTCGGAATCTTGTTTTCCTGACAGACTTGTTGAGTCTGCTGAGATCCAATATTGGTCTCCAGTCTCCCGTCTTTTTGGGGACCAAAAAGAACCTTGAGTAGATTCCGGGCTCTGAATGGTCTATTGTAACTGGCTGAATGGCTCTTTTTTGCAGTAGTTTTGCGATTTCTGACTCTGCAATGTCCCTTAGACCGGGTGGTACATCTGGAAGGGAACTTGAGGGGAAGGGACTTTCCTCAAAAGGAATTATGTAACCCTTGGATATGATCGACAGTACCCATCTGTCTTGAGTGAGGGAATGCCAGGCTTCTGGGTACAGTGATAATCTTCCCCCGACTGCCTCCAAGGAGGGACAGCCGGGCAACACCTCAGGGATGCTGAAAGGGCTTCTCAGGAAGAGACTCCCTGTTGCCCTGGTTCTTCGGACCCCCTCTGCCTCTAGAGCGGCGTCTGTTGTTGTTACCCCCTCTGCCTGTAGGGGTAAACTGACCACGTGAATCCGGCGTGACTCCTTGGGATTTACGGAACCACATCTTCCCACCCTTCTGTCCTTTGGGATAAGGCCTAGAAGGGGTGGAAAACGGACTCCAACAGCAGAAAGAGTCTTGCCGTCCTGCTCACACCTGGTCAAGGTTTCCTTCACCTGAGGGCCAAACAAAGCTGACCCATCAAAGGGAGAATTTGTGAAGGACGCCTTAAAGGGATCCGCAAAATCACATAGCCGCATCCAGGCTTGGCGTCTAAGAGCCACACCTGTGCCTGCGGCTCTACTCGCTCCATCAGCAGCATAAGATATTAGCCGCATGGAGGAGTTAGCAATGGAATTGAGGGTTCCTAGCTGCGAAGCAATCTTTTCTTGGGCCCCTGCAGCTGTAGGATCCTGAACTACTTCTCCCAGCTCCTTCAGGATATCTCTCTGGAGTCTGGTGAAGTGACAAAGATAATTCAGCGAACGCATAGCAAAGGTCGCTGAGGAAAACATCCGCTTGCCGTACCTATCCATGGTCCTAGAGTCCTTATTAGGAGGATGGATGGGCACAGAAGGATCTGCAAGTTCCTTTTTGGTGGCCGCAGCCACCACCATGGCATCAGCGGGACACCCTTGGTAAGGAATTGTTTGTCACTAGGGGCAGTTATAAATTTAGAAGGCCTCCTAGGGACTGGCTCTACAGAGTCAGGAGCTGTCCACGCCTTCGAGCAATAACCTGCATAAGGGGTCGAAGGCGGAGACACCCAGGAGGTGGAGGGCCGAGATCCAAACGCCTCTAGGTATACTGACTCATCCTCAGAGGGATTGTTGGTGGGCCAGTTTCCCTCTGTTTCAGAAGTTCTAGGATGTCTGAGAAGGAGACATCCTCAGAGGGGATCTAGGGATCCCTCTGACTCATCAAAGTCAGTATCCAGTGACAGACTCGGGAGTCTACATGCTTCCTCTTACAAGTCCTCTTCCTAGGAGGATCTCCCGAAACATCAGGAGAATCCTCGGAAGAGGGGAAATTCCCAATGGGGAAACCTGAGGCGGAGGATCTCTGGGTCCTGTAGCAAGAGAAGTGGCAGAGATGTCAACAGGTACAATAGAGGGAGGAGCTACGGGAAGAGACTGCTGACTGATACCAGTGGCCAGTACACTCTTCATCACCTCGAATGCTCCCTCCCAGGCAGGTCCGAGAGGCCCCGCTCCGAAGAGCTAGGAAGTCCAGGGGCCACCGAAAGGGAAGTCTCCGAGGCAGATGTCGGAGCCGAGCTCACCAAGGCCGAGGCTCCAAGGGAAGAGCGGGTTCGGACAAGGGTCCGATGCCACTCACCCCTCGGAGGAGACCATGGAAGCCCGACCACGAATCCCTCTAAGGAAGAGGAGATAATAGTAGGGGCTGAAGGAACAGATGGGGGTATCCGTCCTCCAGCCGTAGCAGTAACCAAGCCCGAAGACTCCAACTCCAAGATCTGGGGTAGAGTTGAAGGAGGAACTGTAACGGGTGTGGACCAACAGTCGTCTGCTGAGACGGACTGTGTAGCATTTGGGCCAGTACCTGTGACTTGAGCAATCTACTGACCACTCTCTCTAGGTCATGATCTGACAACCTGGATGACCTTGAAGATCGGCTCCGATGGCTCCGCTCCGATAGAAGGGGCGAGGCCGGGCGAAAGTATCAGCTCCAAGGAAGGACCCCTCGACCTCTCCGGGGAATGGGCCATCGGAACCGATATTACTGATCCTGTCGGCACCGATTTCTCGGAGCCGGCAGAACGTCTCGATGTATCGGCTCCAGCCGGAGCCGATACAGCCACCAAAGTAACGGTGTCGGAGCCGATCGGAGCCGACACCGATGCCTGAGCCACATGGGTGTCGGAGTCGATCGGAGCCGACACCGATGCCCGTGCCACGTGGGTGTCGGAGCCGGTTGGAACCGACACCACAGTGGTCAAAGCAGATTCGGCACCGATAGCCATCGGCGAAAGCTTAGTGGATCCAGAATCGGCTCCAGCCGAGCCGATCTCGACTCTATACGGTCGGAGCCGAGGCCACAGGCTAAGAAACAGAAGCCTGGGTCTTGGCAGATTTAGTTGATTTTTGAGGGGCCGACTTAGCCGGAGAGCCCTCCGGCAGAAGACCCCTGAGAATCAACTTATTCCGTCTCTCCTGCAGGACTCTCTGGCTGAAGGAGTGACAAATAGCACAGGAGTCCTGCAGGTGAAGAGGGCCCAAACAGTACAGGCAAGAAGTGTGACCGTCTGTCAGAGACATCTTCTGACAGCACGAGTCACACTTCTTGAAACCTGAAACCCTCTCTTTAGACATGGTGCCTTAACACAACACACACACACCAGTCCAATTAAATTAAACAAATACCAAAAGGTATTTAGTAAAAAACACCAACACACACACCCTAACAGGGGGGGGATGGGATAGGGAAACTAACTGACTAAAAAATATTAAAAGAGACAGGGAATTCTGTCAGAAAAAGTTAAATTTAAAGTTAAACTATCAAAACAAATTAGTTTTTAACTAAAAAGGGGCTTAAATGTCACAAATGTGAATTACTTACCAGGAGCTGGTAAAGAGAAGACCTCCCAAGCGGCAAACGAGATCTGGGTACTTCCTGCCTTGCATCATGGGATATGGGGCTGCCTCGAGCTGGTAAAAGGAGTTCTCGAGCTAAAGCAAGTGCCGAGTTGGAGCCGAGGGATCGGCTCCGAACCCATCAAGCAAGAATGAAGGCGAGATTGACAACTTAACATCAGGTGTTTCCACCAACATATCTTGATTGACACTGACACACTGCAAGTACATATAATGGAGAAATTGGCAATGTACTTGGGACTGTGATGCAGACACTGCACAAGTACACAGCCACATTCATAATAATGGATGAATGTGAGACCTGGGATTGCAGATATGCTGTCAACTGTACAGACTGTTGCAGAATGTGCACAGTTGTGCCCCCTAGGTTTGGCATGGTTTTCACAAAAACATAAGTGTCTGCTGAAGTATTGGCAAGTCATTAAAGATTGAGGTTAGAAGATCATGACAGACATGTTAGTTTCACACCTCATACCCATCAGAAAACACATGCTAATGCTGCTGGTGTCACAGGCTGTATGCATGCCAATATATCTTACAAATACACCTGCTGCAGCGTTGACTCTGTAGCTCAGTGTGTTAAATGCCTTGTATACAGTACATTTTGCCACCTACAGTCTTGAGTTTGAATCAATGTGTTGCACTTCAGTTACATTCTTGTGAATACAGCAAATAATGACTGAGTCATGCAATTTTCACCAAAACAGGTTGCTGCTCCTCAATTAACTGCTACCCATGTTAGCAAAGTCAAAAGCCTGTAGGTAGGGACACACTGCACATGTTCATATAGTCTATTTATATCTTGCTTACTACTCTTTAATTGGCACTCTAACATAACAAATGTACTTAACCACATGCCTCGACTGGACTGTTATGGGTACTCAAACTCTGGCTCTGCTGTAACGACAGAGCTGACACTGCTCCCTCAGTGACACATACAGCTTGTTGTCCTCTAAAGTGTTCACACTCCCCACTATGAGCTCTAGGCAAAAAGCAGCAGCTGCGGACTGCAACATGTGCAGCTATATGTTAAGCTATCTGCCACAGACCAACCATACCTCACAACCCCCTAGAACAAGGGATCCACGCAAAACTCACACATAAAGGGGTGGAGGAAAAGGTCAAGTGACATGGACATTTGTCACAGTCTGCCCCTACAAACATTCAAAGCTGACAGACCAGCAGCTACTTCAGTAGCATGCATATGCTGATGGGCATGACATCTGATACTCACGTCTCTTCCCCCTTACTGACCTCAACCCACAATGTTTAACACTGAAATGCCAGATAATCACAAAGTCATTTGACAATGATCAAATATAGCATGCAAAACTATGGACATACCGCATAAATCTCAACAGTGGAGACTATCTGTACCTACCCTTTGCAATGTTGTAGCTTCCATACCTCACTAATATCCATCTCGCAGACTAAGAAAGGGGCCAAGGCCTACATGAAGCCTTTAAATATTCCAATGTTGTGACATGTCATTAGCTAATGAAAGTGCTACCCAGCTGTTATGGATGCAATTAACAACTCTGAGCCATGGATTGGTGCACAGGCAAACACCTGTTATTGAGCATTACCTAAAAAAGGCAAGTATATGTCTATGGAAAATTGGTCTGTACTTTGATTTACCAAGACAGACTGTGATTTTGGAAGCAATTTTCTTGAGGATTTGAGCACAAAAGGATTACATCACTCTACCCGGTATGTAATACAAGTCCCCATATAATGGATGCAGATGACAGGATGCAGTTATAGGGAATAGAGATTACAACAGTAGGTCTGTAGTACATCTCTGGGGATGACATGTTGGTGATAGTCTGCTGTCCAACAGCTACAGACATGCTCTCAACTGTGCCTGCAGTGACTTAAATCACAGCTCTGGCCCTCTCATTCCCTCCTACAATGATTGGCTCCTGTACGAATGCTACTAGATTATGTGTTAGACATAGTTACAGTAAGTAAGAGTGGACACAGCTGTCATATCACATGATGTACTGTTATTCAGCTCCTCTCTGTCTGTGAATGTCACACAGGAATAGTTCAGTCACTGTACAGGTGTCTATGACTTTCCCTGATGTACTCTGGCTAGGTCACTGTTTTGTTTACATTCATATATCATCACTTAACAGCTATGGCTGGCATACCTGGCAAACCCCTACAGCAGGAATTCTGGTCATAGTCATTAGTAGTGGGGGGACACAGGCCCAACCTCAGCAACATAATCTATATATTGGTCATACCAAGTAAGGGTATGGATACAGTAACAGATATTACTGTAGCATAACTGTTTTCTGAGAGTTGTGGCATGTGACGGCCAGATTCTCCACATTCTGAGAAAGTACAGTTGTGTGCACTTACCATAAATGTAGATGTTCGAGTGTCTTCACTGTTGCAGTCATGACTGTTGGGTTCTCCCCTGCCGGCAGGCAGTCCTCGGTCGGCCAGAATCCCAAAGTCTGGGTCCGGCGTCGGCTGTTCATCCATGCTTCCTGACGTCAGAGCGCCAGGAGTACAAAGCCGACATCTATGAATCTATGAATCTATGAATCTATGAATACAAAGGTAAAAATAAGAGGGGACAGGAGGGAGGGAAACCCAGACTGCAACAGTGAAGACACTCGAACATCTACATTTATGGTAAGTGTACACAACTGTACTATGTTCATCGTGTTTCACTGTTGCAGTCATGACTGTAGGGTAGAATCCCAAAGCAGAGTGAAAGGGAGGTGGTCATAAAGTAGAAGGGGTGGCTAAAAGGCTCTGCAAGACTGCAGAAGCAAAGCCTGCCCTAGACTTAGAGTAGAGAGGTAGATTGTAGTGCTTTGAAAAAATATGCACTGAACTCCAAGTTGCAGCCTCCAAAATGTCTTTGGTAGGAACTCCCCTGAGGAAGGCAGCTGAAGTGGCAGCAGCTCTGGTGGAATGAGTCCATATACTCCCTGGGATTTGCTTTCCATGGTGTGAATAACAAAATCTAATACCATGAGCAATCCATTTAGAAATGGTCTGTTTTGAAATGGCTTTACCTTGAGAACTTGAAGCATAAGAAACAAACAACATAGTTGTCTGTGTACATCCAAGGAATGTAAGATCCTTTCCCCTTTATTTTGAGGAGTGGGGAAAAAGGTTGGCAAGTGAATAGTTTGATTTAAAGCCACTTTGGAAACCACCTTAGGCATGAATGTAGGATTAGTCCTTAACGAAACCCTGTCTTGATGAAAAATAATACAAGGTTCCACAGCCATAAGAGATTGCAACTCTGAAACTTTCCTGGCAGAGGTCAGAGCTAACAGGATGGCTGTTTTCCAAGATAAAAACCTGATGTCAGAAGAGGCAGCAGGCTCAAAAGGAGGTAAGGTGAGTTTTTCCAAAACATAGTTAAGATCCCAAGCAGGAATGGGAGGAGATCTAGGAGGCCTTAAGTTCTTAGCTCCTCTGAGAAACTGTCTCATGAGCTGGTGGGAAAAGATTGGAGGGTCTGTATTATAATGAGCCGAAATAGCAGAGGCATGAATCTTAATGGAAGAGAAAGAGAAACCCTTATGTAAGAGATCTGTCAGATAAAGTAAAATCAAAGGAATGTTAGGAAGAAGAGGATCAGAATCCTGAGCCTGCATCCAGGAACAAAATCTCTTCCATTTTCCTGCATAAGATTTTCTAGTGCTAGGACATCTGGCTTCTAAAATGACATCCATAACCTGCTTGGGTAGGACAGAATGAATCAAAGACCCTGGATTAACCAGGCCGCCAGGCTGAGAGTTCTGATAGTTCTGAAGAACCTGACCCTGATGTTGGGACAGAAGGTTCAGAGTCTGTGGTAAAAACCCAAGGGGGCTCCCGACATAGGTTTTTCAGAGTTGGGTACCAAAACTGTCGAGGCCAATTTGGGGCCAGCAAGATTATCATCTTGGGCTTGTCCTGTTTTATCTTTAATAATACCCGTGGAAGAAGAGGAAGAGGCAGAAAGGCATATCCCGAGAGGTTTCCCAAACTGAATGATAGGGCATCCACTTTCCAAGCTTGCTTGTGGAAAGTCCGGGTGCAAAAATTCTGTAGTTGATGATTGAGATGGGATGCAAAGAGGTCTATGTGAGGACATCCCCAGACTGCTGTTATCATCCTGAATATTTCGTTGTCCAGCATCCACTCGTGTGGATCCGAAAGTTTTCTGCTCAGACTGTCTGCCAGGAAGTTTTGCTTTCCTGGTAGAAACTGAGCTTGAAGGTCCAGATTGCAAGCTAGAGCTGTGTTCCAAAGATTCATGGCTAGTCTGCAAAGGGGGTAGGAATGAGATCCCCCTTGCTTGTTTATGTACCACATAACTGTGGTGTTGTCTGTTCGTATCAGTAGTTGTCCTGGTTGTAGAAGATTCCTGAAGGCCCACAGAGCTTTCTGAATGGCTAACATTTCCTTTAAATTGATATGTAGGTGCTCCTGATCCTTTGTCCAAAGGCCCTGCATACAGTTGCCCAGAAAATGGGCTCCCCATGCATAATCTGAGGCGTCCATGGTTAGTATCTGAGTGGCAGGAGGCAGACAAAAGGGTTTTCCTTTGTTTAGAGTACATGCCTTGGACCACCAAAGGAATTCCTTTTGAAGACAAGGCAGGACGGAGATCAGTATGTCTAAACTGTGGCAATGCTGAGACCATACACTTTTTAGGTACCACTGTATTTTCCTCATATGTAGTCTTGCATATGGTACGAGAAGGATGCAGGAGGCCATGTAACCCAAAGCCTGCAGGAATTTCCTTGCAGATAGCTGAGTTAAATTTGCCAAGGTTTTGAAAGTTGAAGCCAGCTGTAATTGTTTTTCGTATGTCAGAAATGCCATCTGGGTTGTAGTGTTTAGAAGAGCACCCAGAAAAGTTATCTGTTGCGAGGGAGTCAAATTTGACTTTTTTATGTTGACAGTGAATCCCAGGAACTTGAGAAGCTTCTGAACAAATTCTAGATGCTGGAGTAAGACATCCTTGCTGTCTGCCTGAATAAGACAATCGTCCAGATAAGGGTAAATTTGAATTCCCTTGAGTCTGCAATAAGCTACTACTGGAGCCAGGCACTTGGTGAAGACCCTGGGCACAGTCGACAATCCAAAGGACAGCGCAGAGAATTGATAATGCCTCAATCCGGCCTTGAACCTGAGGTATTTTCTGCACTCCTGTCTGATGGGAATGTGTAAATATGCCTCTTTTAAATCCAGAGTCACCATCCATGCATTTTTGGTCAGCATTGGAAGTAGCTGCTGTAGAGTAAGCATCTTGAATTTTGGTATTTCTAGAAAAGTGTTCAAGACTGACAGATCCAGAATGGGTCTCCATGAATTTTGCTTCTTGGGGACTAGAAAGAGCCTTGAGTAAAAACCTTGTCCCATCTCTGAAAGTGGAACTAGTTCTATGGCTTTCATAGCCAAAAGAGCTTCCGCCTGGTTTAAGGCCTCTGTCCATTGATGTTTTGGAAGATCTGTCCATCCGCTTGGCCTTGGTAGGGTATGAAAATGGAATTTGTAACCTCTTAAAACCAAATCCAGAACCCACTTGTCTTGGGTTATATGAGTCCAATTTTGGTGAAAAAGTGAACGTTTTCCTCCGAGAGGGGCTTCCATGCAAGAAGTTCCTGCAGTCCAACAGAGGGAGTCATTGAGTCTGTTTCCTATGGGTTTGCGACCTGTCCTCTCCCCCTCTAGGGGTGAAAGCAGTCCACTGTCTTGGTCTGTAAGAGGCTTGTGCTTGAGGCCTTCCTCAGGAGCGTCTTTATCTACCCCTCTGAGGCCTGTCTGTATTGGGAAAGGACCAATTTTTAGTAGGCCAATTCCTGCTAAATCTGGGAGGCTGTACTTGTAAGAAATCTTTAACAGTTTGCATGGATTTCGCCTTGTCCTCCATATTTTTAATCACCTCTTCAGCTTTAGATCCAAACAAAACATTATGCTGAACAGGAGCATCCAATAATTTAGCTTTTACTTGATCAGGCAAATTTTGTTCCTTTAACCATGCATGCTTTCTAATGACTGTGCCAGAGGCAGCAGCCCTACAAGAAGCCTCCAAGGCATCAAATCCACAGTGTAAACCATGCTTCCCAACTTGTTCAGTGGCATGCATTAAGTCATGTAATTCCTTATCATCTGCACAGGCGGAAATGGAAATAAGCTTTTGTTTTAAAACAGACAGGAGAAATTGCTGGCATTTCAGCATATGAAACTGACAGTTTAAAGCCCTAATGGATAAAGTAGCAGAAGTGTACACTTTTTTTGCCCCATCTTTCTAAAGATCTGGAATCCTTCTCAGTGGGAATGGGGTTTTTAGCAGAAGCGGCCTTAACTCCCTTAGGACCCTGAGAAATGGTTTCAGGGTCAGCAGTAGGGTTCTTGTATAAAAACTGGTGGGAATCAGGAACCCTGTAATATCTGTCAGGCTTAACAGGAGCAGGAGGGAAAGAGTCAGGGGTTAAGTTAGCCTCGAAAAGCATCATCCACAATATCCAAAATAGGAGGAATAGCCAGGGGAAGAAGAAGAAAATCCCTTAGTCTTTTCTTAGATTCCGAATACTCCTGTCCTTCCCAGTGGAAATGTTCCCTCATTTCATGCAAAGTTTCCCCAAAAAGAAATTCTCAGGGGGAGAAGCTGAAGGAATGGATTCCTCAGCATCAGAA
This sequence comes from Protopterus annectens, assembly GCF_019279795.1. Classification (NCBI taxonomy): domain Eukaryota; kingdom Metazoa; phylum Chordata; order Ceratodontiformes; family Protopteridae; genus Protopterus; species Protopterus annectens. The sequence continues at coordinate 1,998,956,208 of NC_056726.1, read as the reverse complement.
TCCTCATAAGGAGGGAAAGAATATTCCTGGTCAGAAGAAGAAACTGAAGAAACAGAAGCCTGATCAGAGGAGTCATAATAAACTTCCTGCCTTGGCCTTTTATCTGGAGGGGGATGAGAACCCCTAATCATAGTAAGTAAATCCTCCGCCATCTTAAGTTTCTGTGACTTGGGAGTCGGATCAGAAAAGGCCTGTGTTGCAGTCTTTGATTTGGAAGGAGTCTTTGCCTTTGTCTTTGGCTTTGCCTTTATCAGAAGCTGAATAGGCCTGAAAACCCCTTCGGAAGCCGGTACCTGCACAGCGGCTCCGGACCCATCCGAAGGAGCATTGTCCGAAGGTCCTGCAATTGAAATATTCAAAGGCCTAGATGTCTCCTTGTGGGAGTCCGTTTCGGCCATCGGTTCCGAAATGGCCGACGACAGGGGCTGCAAAAGCACCTCACTGAAGACGGCCGAACCTGAAGCTGGCTCTGCTTGTGCGATATCATCAGATTTGGACCTCGGAGGCCTGTCTTTGTCCTTGCGTCGTTTGTGAACTCTGGTAGCTGGAACCGTATCCGATGACATTTTGTAATTAAAACGCCTACAGAAGTAATGAAATGCAAAATCGTACCTTCGTTTAATAGTACGTTGATTGAATCTAGCACAAAACTGACAACTAGCTACGTCGTGGTCAGGGCCTAGGCAAGGAATACAGTAAGAATGAAAATCCTTATGAGATATTTGCTTCCCACATGAAATATAATTATTAACTTTTTCTGACATCGGACTGGAGCAAGAAAAAAGTTTCCCCAACGGGGTACTTAGCTTGAGTAGGAGACTAAAATCTTCAGACTGAAGTTTTGTTCAAAAAAGATTGTCAGGAGTCAGCCGACCGGCACTTGCGAACTGCTATCACCGCACGGCAAGAAAGACTGGAGAACATGGCGTCGGCTGTCGGCTTTGTACTCCTGGCGCTCTGACGTCAGGAAGCATGGATGAACAGCCGATGCCGGACCCAGACTTTGGGATTCTGGCCGACCGAGGACTGCATGCTGGCAGGGGAGAACCCTACAGTCATGACTGCAACAGTGAAACACGATGAACATCAACCAACAATTATTGTCCGGCCATTTGACAGACATCCACATGTTTCTGGCAGAAGGACCACATATATCAGGCACACGTGCACATTCTGAAAACATATGTGTACTGGAGAAGTAGGACACCTACAGGGAAGATACCCTACACCACGTTTGCATTGCTGCCTGTCATTGTGGCACACAGATGTTGCTGGACTGTCCCCTTATACATGTAATAACACACACCTATTTGTCTGACTGTGGCTGTATGACATGGTACTGGGATGTTGCCCATGGGGGCAACAGAGTAGATGGCATTGAATGAAGTGGAGACATACAGCACACTCCATCACAGCACACAGAGACATAACCAGTATTGCTACTATGTTGCTGATAGCCACATACGTACTGTGTTTGTTGGTTCATAGGTTCATAGGTGTATACTAGGCTAATGTCCCTGGAGCCTTTACATGCCCAGCCCATAGAAGTGCCCTGGTATTGTGGCGCCCGACGTTAGTTCCCAGTGCCTCTATCAAGTAGGGCCACTGCATTGATCCCCGGGGTGAACTTTCTATTCCCCATTCACTCATCAAGATTTCTCTTGAGGGCCAGTGAGGTGCTCTGCTTGACATGTATGGGAAGTCTGTTCCAGAGCATTGGCAGTCTCTGGGTTATGAACCTGTCCCACCAGCATGTTCTGTTGATTGTGGTAAGTTGAGGTCTCTGAAGCATGTGGTGCGGAGGGATTTGGATTTCTTTAGATGTAGCATTTCTAACAGACCTGGGTCAGACATGGCTTTGCTAAGTCAAGCAGAGATTACCTCTTAGTAGACGATATGAGACAGAGAATAGCTGGAGTTTCTTGAGTCTGTCAATGTAGGACATGTGTTTAAGGCCTAGGATCCTCTTCATTTGGTAATTTTGTGACCTTTACAGCTGTTGCATGTGTTTAGTGAGGTACGTGCCAAATGGGGCATTAAACTTGATGATTGGCCTAATGAGGGAAGAGTTGAGAGAGATGATGACCTCTTTCTTCCTGGATACAAAACTCTTGGTAATGAGATGTGCCACACAGAAGGACTTTCTGATCACAGTGGCAATGTGGTGGTCAAAGGAGAGGTGGCTGTCAATCTGTGTCCCCAGATCTCTTATAATACCTTCAGTATCCAGTGGGCTCCCATTGATGTGGTAATTAGTGGGAACTGAGTTTTTCCCAAAGGGGATGATGATGCATTTTTTGGAATTAAGCTTAAGGCCATGGTTTCGACACCAGTCATTGGTCTCAGTGAGGCCTTTCTGTAGGATGTCTACATCACCTGGGGAGTTAATAGTGGCTCCCAGCTTGCAGTCATCTGTGAACTTGGTCAGCCAGAGTCCCTATGTGTTGGCCTGGACTTCTGAGAAGTAGATGCCAAACAGGAGAGGACACAGGACCAATCCCTGTGGAACTCCACTCATGACTGGTCAGCAGTCTAACGTGGAGTCCACTACTTTCACAGTGTGGGTTCTATCTGTGAGACAATTTGCAATCCACCTAGTAATATAGAGGTTGATGCCTAGCTTGGTGAGTTTATCAATAATTCATGAGAGAGGAATGGTAGCAAAGGCCTTGGCCAGATCGAGGTAGGTTGTATGAACTGCCTTGCCCTCATCCACAGCTCTGGTGACTGACTCAAAGAAGTCAGCCAGGCTGAGCAGGCATGATCTACCTTTCACAAAACCAAATTGATTGGGGTCTAGAGTTTGGAGAGTCCCTATATCCCAGTTAATTAGGTCCATGCTGATGCACTCCATAATGTTAGATATCAGACTCATCAGGCTAATGCCACGATAATTCCCAGGGTCTGTTGTCACTCCCCTTTATGGAGTGGGATGACTGTAGCAGTGTGCCATTTGGTAGGGACAAAGCCTGAGGAAAGGCTGTGATTGAACAGGGCACACAGATGTGGTACCAGTTCACTTTGTAGTTCTTATAGACCACAGCCAGGGATATTGTTGGGTCCCATGGAAGCTGTATTCTTGGCCTTGCACAATGCAGCTTTAACATGTGCTGCAGTAATGCTGGGTGCCTGGCATTCCTCCGGTATTGTGCTTGGTCCTTGGGGGGAGAGAGAGAGGTAAAGTTGGCACTGAATCTGTCAGCCAGTATGTGGCAACATCTGATGACTCATTACAGGAGGTTCTGTGTTGATAGACAATGGGGTATGATGTGGGAGGTAGCAGTGCATACTGCAGGCCAATTGGATGTGCAGGGTCTGTACATAGTGGATAGCAATGTATGTGGTCCTGTGATGTGTTCCCCTCTTCTTGTCTTTCAGAAAGGATGTATAGACAGAGGCACCCACCATTTTCAGCTGCTGAAAATGATGTTATCCTGGATGGCCTCAGACTGCATTACAATATTCTGCAGTCCAGGAGTCACCAGAATTGTGAGCAATATGCAGTACTGTGGGCTGACCTGGTCACAGCAGTCAACCACGTAAGGCTACAGGACAGAAGCTATGAGCAGATCCGACACCAGGCAACAGATATTCTAAATGCTGCACAGCAAAGAGCCAGTGCTGTGGCCAGGAACCTTGCTGCCACCAGTTTAGGGCCTGCAGAAAACAATCACTCTCAGCCACAGAGGAATTCATGGCAGACCTAGGATCAACCACCAGCTCCCAAGCATCCATCATCCCAGACATCGTGGAGATGGTTGCCACAGCGTCCACAATGAGGAGCATCCAGGTAAGCCTCCTGTGTTCATCACTGTAATACTGTATCAGGGGTCTATATTATATCCTTGAACGCTTAAAAAAGCGAACGCTGATTGATCGAAGTTATTTTCATGAAACTGCAAAATATCGAAGCAGCAGAAACTTGAATTTTTCCTAGGAAAAGAATTTGGTTGTCCGTTTCTGTTGCTTGGGTATTTTCAGTATTACGGTGGAAAGTTAACGGTCAGATTCAGGTAAGTGTGCGATTGTGTGGATGTGAGTGTTAGTGTGATTTAGGTGAGTTAGGGTTAGGGCTCGGGTTAGGTGTGTGTACGATTGAGTGGACATGAGGGTTAGGGTGGATTTAAGAGAGTTAGGGTTAGGGAGCGAGTGAGGTGAGTGTGCGATAGTGAAGGACCTTAGGGTTAGGGTTTGGGTTAAGGTAAGTGGGTAGTTAGTGGTTTGTGCATAGTTTAGTTTAGGGTTAGGTATCAGATTTTAGGTGTATGTGTGTGGATTTCTGTTTGTTTGATGTGCTTGTGTTGTGTGTATGTGTTTTGGATCAGCGATTTTTTTCCCAGGGAAAAAAAATCACTGATCTGACAGTTCGAGATTGTAAGCTTTCGCTTAAATTAGGTCGATCAATCAGCGTTCACTTTTTTAAGCATTCGATGATATAATATAGACCCTGTATCAGTCATTGTGGCAGCCTCTGCATACGAGTGCATGGATATCAGGTCAACCTGCATGGGAGGTTGGGTTGGTTTATAATGCACATATGTGCACACATACTCAGAATGTCAACAATGTAGGCAGTATCATAGTACCTACTGTACATGTTGATATATGCACATATTATCCTGTAACAATTCCACATTTTATTGGAGACAATACCTCTCCATCACATTTCCATAGGTACATCAGGTGTGGCCGGAGTCCAACCTCCTGTACCCAGTAAATGTGATACTGTTTTTGTATGGATCATATATACCCTCAAAATGTTAAGGGCTGCAATTTTGCTGTAGACACAATTGATATGCTTAGCCAGTGTACAGTACTTGTATGTTCAGTTCCGGAGGGGTTAACTGAAGTGCATGGAATCAGTAATTACAGTAGTGTATTTACAGAAGTTACTGTTGTGAAGGTCTATGCAGTCTGCTATACAGGGGGCAACAGTATGTTCAAGACGGGTGCACTGTGTTTTAGGTGTAGGTCTATCACATACACTGATGTATTGCTGATCTCACAGGTGTATAGTACTGGCAACATTAACTGGACATGGCTGTAGTTCATGTTATAAAGGACCTGTCTTGTCTGTGTATGTTGTAGTCTGCTTGTGTGTTTTGCATGGGATCAGAAATAAGATGCGATATGTGTAATGCAGTTGTGGCTTCTTACCTGTATGTGTGTGTGTGTGTTTGTGTGTGTGTGTGTGGTTGTGTGCGCGTGTGTGTGTGTGTGTGTGTGTGTGTGTGTGTGTGTGTGTGTGTGTGTGTGTGTGTATCACTAGACATAATAGTGTAGGTTGTAATGTACTTATTTTGTCTTTCTCCTCACAGGTGAATGTGGGGGTTAGAGTGTGTCCCCCTCACAGCCTGATGTCAGTGTCTCATTGGACTCTGATGATGATGATGGCTGTAATGAGGCACAGGTGTGGTTGTTGGAGCTAAATCTATCCCATGGGTTGACATCCCACTTCGTCCCCCATTGTCTCTGCACACAGTCAGTATGCCCACACATATCTAGTCCCCTACGGCCAGAGATATCAGACAGTCAGAGTGTGGCGACATTGAACAGAAGTGTGTGGCATCAATGGCATCAGTGAATGTAGACACTAACCATAGCCAGAGAGCTGGTGAGGTCCCACACAGGTAGATTGACAGGGGTGCTCGAAGGAGGACTACTGTCCATCCACCACCTGTCACAGGTGTCACATCATGGGATACTCATCACATGTTTCTGTCCATCATGAAGGCAAGGCACATTCCGAACGCAACACCAGATGGATGCTCAGGATTATGGATGCATCACTGTCTGACATCCGTGACTCCCTCCACCACAATGGTGATGCCGTGCATCATTTCACTGATGTACAAGACAGATGGTGGGGTGAGAAATTATGAGTCCTTTACCACACATTGTGCTAGAACATGTGGTGGGAGTAGGGAGTCAGACATGTGGCTGTTAGTCCACAACAACATCCGCTCAGAGTCCATGTGGCTGTGCACACTCACGCTACCACAGTGGCAGTACCTCCATCACTATAGAAGGGAGGCTGCTGTCCACACCAAGACATGGCACGC